>NW_025341360.1:0-1337 GCF_016433145.1 Gracilinanus agilis | reverse complement strand
CATGACAAAACTAGTGGAAATGTGCATCAGCCATGGGTGGGGGGAGTGCGGGGGGTGAAGGGGAAAGGAGGAGCATGAATCATGTAACCATGTTAAAAATGAATATTAATAAATGTTTAAAAAAATTCAATGACATTTTCAATTCAAAGCACAACCTCATACCTTTACATGCTCCTTTTATGCGACTTATCTCTTTTAACAAGAGTCCCAACAACAAATGGAACTTTTTTTTCTTAAAGAAGCATTCTTTGTGGTGAAAAATTCAAGTTATCCACTAAAAAGTTTTAAAATAAGTACTTTTATTAGTTTTTGAGAGAGCAGATATCTCATGGTGTTCATACCTATAGTTCAGAAGAGAAAGCAAACATTTTTACCATGGGATGGAGGATATCAATAAGTTGTTGTCCTTTAACTCAGGAAAAAAGGAACTTAATTTTTATTTTGAAAGCAAGCTTCATTGAGGGATATGGCTTTAAAAATTCCAAACCATGACAGGCATCACTTCCCTTAACAATAATAACATATCTAACCTAAAATATGTCTAGAGAAAATTTTTTAAAATGCAACTATACTATATACTAAAGTGAATATAGAAATTCTGAAAACTAAACTAGTCATCTAAGAGGATAATTTTACTTTTTGAATCTAGGCCAAATAGTTCTATGAAACAAATCATTCTTTCTCCATTCATTTACTATTTAATTTCTTTCTCCATATTTATCTCTAATTTTCCAAGCAACCTTAGGTGTTTATCTTTTTGATGCGAAATGAATTTCCACAAGTCCTAAGAAACCTTCCATCACAAGATAAAATAGTGAAGAGGTTACACCTCTCAACCAATTGACAAGCAATTCCCCACACCATCAAAGTAAGCCCAATCCAGAGCTTAGAACTGAACAAAAGCCTCTTCTTAAAATTAATGCACAGCATTAAGAGAAGGAAAGAGGTGTTTTAATAGGAATTAAAATAATATATTTCATCATAGCAAGCACTTAAAAGGAAAGGGAGATGGGAAACCACAAAATGAGAACTTCAATTTCTCGGATGGCTGGAATTGTCCATCTTAGAGAGCCTTCTTTAATGTATCTTTATTATATTGTGGACAATTGGTGGATTCTAAATATTAATAATTGCATTATGAATTATACTAAACAGAGAATTGGGCATAATGAAACATCCCATGGGCAGGTATAATAGAGAAAAAGGAAGAATTGAGACAAGAAGCCACGAGACATGCATTCTAGCATGGGCTCTTCCACTAAGCTGTTTGAATTTGAGAACTCTCCTGACCTTCCTCTGGATCTATCTCCTCAGTTACACAACAATAAGGGATGTTT
>NW_025341359.1:0-1380 GCF_016433145.1 Gracilinanus agilis | reverse complement strand
TTTAATGAAAGTGAACCATACATACAAATTGTATGAATGGAAAATAAGAGGCAGGTTTGCACAGTGTTCTTCAACAAACCATATCTTTAGGACCACTCAAATGACTAAGATGTTCTGAGATGAGAGTATCAAATCTTACTATAATTATTTATTAATTTAAAAGGGTGATTTGATTAGTTGAAGTATATATTTCCTGGAAGGTTTTCCTCTCACAAGAGTCCCACATGAATTTAACTGAAACATCAGATTTCCTTATGGCAAAATGGCAAAGGAGGTGACTTTGCTCAATAACCCTCTGTTTATTCATAAAAAAAAAAACACATGAAATATTTTGGTGGAGAGTATCGAACATAGAGTCCTAGTTAAGATATCATTCCCCATATATATGGTGCTCTATTTGGGAGTGACTTGCTGAGTGCCCCAGAACCCCAGAATATTAAAGAACTTCCTAAAGAGATATATCAGGAATTAAAAGAGTTCAGACTAACTATCCTTGTAGGAAAAAACAAGATGAGGAGGATTATCTATTTTTCAGATTTGTGGTATGCAACTGGATGGATAATCATCTATAATAGTGATGGCAAACTTATGGCACAAGTGCCAACCAAGGCACCTAGGATGCTCTCTGTGGGCACATGCCCCCCATCCCTCACCACCCAGTTTGTTACTAGAAAGACAGAGGAACTCAGGCGGAGCTGCTCCTCTCCTCCTCTCAATCATGCCTGATGACATTTTTTCACATCCCTGCCCCTTTGCCCAGCAACCCAATAGGAGCACTTTCTCCCACCCCAGTGTGTGGTTAGCAGGGGCAAAGTGTACCCAGAACTTGGTAGGGAGGAGGGGCAAGGCACTAGACCTGAGGGTGGGTGGATGAAGAGGGGGCAGGGGGGCCCAGCACTCAGTCTCCAAAAGGTTCACCATCATTGATCTACAATATGCATTCTTTAGTAGAGATAAGGAAGGAAAAAAGGGAGCAATTTTAAGAGACCAACATGAACACATGAACCAATTTAGATATTATTTTTTATAATTCCTTTTAAAATAATATTTTTTCATATCTTTTTTCACATTACATACATTTTCCAGTGTAGCCCTCTCCTTCCTGAGAACCATATTTTATAACAAATGGGAAAAAATTAAAAACAGTCATTTCAATAAAAAAAATCAAGGAGCATCAAAGAAGTCTGACATTTGGCTATGTCCTACACCCATTTCCCCATCCTTTACAAAGAAATAAGTCCATGTCTTCTTTTATCTTTTTTTTAAACATTTATTAATATTCCTTTTTAACATGGTTATGTGATTCATGCTCCTACTTTCCCCTTCACCCCTTGCACTCCCCTCACCCATGGCTGATGCACATTTCCACTAGTTTTGTCA
>NW_025341358.1:0-3434 GCF_016433145.1 Gracilinanus agilis | reverse complement strand
TATATATATATCTAAGACAGGATCTACAAGCTGGAAAGGGGAATAATGGTACCTAAAAAGAGTCGACTTCAGCATATTCCCACTATGTTATATACATTTAGGTCCTCTTTAAATTATATTTCTGCCTGATTTGCCCATCTTCATATTTGACTATAATACTCTTAATTCCTATTTGAATTAGACTGTCAGAACTGTTGAAAGCTTCATATGCTACAAGAGTACATTAAATTTGTCTTAAATGACAATATTTATCTTTTTAATTAACCAAAGAGTGATTTGGGGATTACTGATGAATCCATTCCAGAAACTTGCTGAAATGTCTAATAACTATAAAGTCTAACAGGGAATTGTTTGCTTTTGTTTAATAAACTGTCGGTCAATGTATACTGAAAGAGATACTAAAGAATGAGAAGTTATAATCCTTTTCAAAATCTAATGGAGATTTCCAGTAGGACATACTTAAATTGCCTTAGAGACTTCAAGTCTACTATAAATAAATTCTTGAATCTCCATATACATGAATGTATTCATATACATATAAATGTGTCTCCATACACATCGCATATTCTTAGTATACAGGTGATATACAGTTGGATGGACAATGCGTTAAGATCAGCCATCAATACGCATGTCTTAAGATAGACACTGAAAATGGAAAATGAGATGACCCCAGAAGTGCACAGGAGGAAGAGTATGCTGCATTGCCTTGGGAAAATTGTAGAGTTATGCAAAAAGATGCAAAGGTTCTTCTTTTTAACACTGATATTACTCTAATATGGTATTACTATAAATGATATAATAGTATAGTTTCTAAAAAACTGAAATTGAAGATTTCTAAAAGGGCACTGGAGAGGTGACTTCAGTCAATGAGTACAGGCTATGACACGTTATGAATAAGAATTCTGTAGAAGATAATATAAAGGATATTGTCAAAGAAATGTATGACTGGATTAAAAGAGGAACTAGCCACATTGCAAGAATGAGATTGAATCAATGGACAACTGGTACTCTCCACTAAGACATATAATCACATTAAATTGAACTATATACAAAGATGGAAAGAATAGGGGAAACAGTTTTACTTTCATCTAAATTGGTCAAAAGAAGCAGCACATATCACATGCAAAGAGTTTGGTACAGAAATACATTTGACTTAGCCAGAATATAGATAGGAACAAAAAGAGGGGAAAGGGAGGTAAGTTCAAGGAAGAAGTATACATAAGTAAAATAAACCTTTAAGCTTAGAACAGTGATTCCCAAAGTGGGCGCTACCGCCCCCTAGTGGGTGCTGCAGTGATCCAGGGAGGCGGTGACGGCCACAGGTGCATTTATCTTTCCTATTCATTGCTATTAAAATTTTAAAAAAATTAATTTCCAGGGGGCTAAGTAATATTTTTTCTGGAAAGGGGATGGTAGGCCAAAAAAGTTTGGGAACCACTGGTTTAGAGAATGAAAATTAAAGGGGGAAAAAGAGTAAAAATTTGAACTACAGGTATATAAAGTGTCAGAGAATAGAATGGGGGGGGGAATAAATAAATGAGATAATCACAGATATGAATGAGATGAACTAATCCATTAAACAGAAGAGATTAGCAGCATAAATTAGGAAGCAAAATCCAAAAATATGTTTATAAAAACTACATTCGAAACAAAGACTTACACAGAGGTTTTGGGGGGTTCCCCCTCAGTGCAGAAAAAGGTGGGAGAGAAAGGAAATAGATTTGTGTTAGGTTGCTTCAGATGTGAAATGTTATGCATTTTCAGATGAGGCATATTATTGTTTTACTTAAGGATTTTAATTTGTTATAAGAGACATCTAATGGAGGTACCTCTCACAAAGAAGGGGTAAATCTGTAAATATTTGTAATGTAAAAACAAAGAGCATCAATAATTTTTTTAAAAGAGAGAACATGGCCTTTGACAAAATACAGCATCCATTCCTATTGAAAACACTGAAAAGTATAGGAATAGAAGGACCCTTCCTAAAAATAATAAACAGTATATACCTAAAACCATCAACAAGCATCATATGCAATGGGGATAAATTAGAAGCCTTCCCAATAAGATCAGGAGTGAAACAAGGATGCCCATTATCACCTCTATTATTCAATATAGTACTAGAAACACTAGCAGTTGCAATTAGAGAAGAAAAAGAAATTGAAGGTATCAAAATAGGCAAGGAGGAGACTAAGCTATCACTCTTTGCAGATGATATGATGATCTACTTAAAAAATCCTAGAGAATCAACTAAGAAGCTGGTAGAAATAATCAACAACTTTAGCAAAGTTGCAGGATACAAAATAAATGCACATAAATCATCAGCATTTCTATATATTTCCAACACATCACAACAGCAAGAGGTAGAAAGAGAAACACCATTTAAAATCACCCTAGACAATATAAAATACTTGGGAATCTATCTACCAAAACAAACACAACAATTATACGAAAACAACTACAAAACACTTTCCAAAAAAAAAATAAAACTGGATCTTAACAATTGGAAAACCATTGATTGCTCATGGGTAGGACGAGCTAACATAATAAAAATGACAATTCTACCCAAATTAATTTACCTATTTAGCACCATACCTATCAAGCTACCAAAAAACTTCTTTACTGAATTAGGAAAAACTATAACAAATTTCATTTGGAATAACAAAAGATCAAGAATATCAAGGGAAATAATGAAAAAAAAAATGTGAAGGAAGGGGGCCTAGCAGTTCCAGATATTAAACTATACTGTAAAGCAGCAGTCATCAAAACAATATGGTACTGGCTAAGAGATAGAAGGGAGGATCAGTGGAATAGACTTGGGGTTAATGATGTCAGCAAGACATTGTATGATAAACCCAAAGAGCCCAACTTTTGGGACATGAATCCACTATTTGACAAAAACTGCTGGGAAATTTAGAAAACAATATGGGAGAGATTAGGTTTAGATCAACATCTCACACCCTACACCAAGATAAATTCAGAATAGGTGAATGACCTGAATATAAAGAGGGAAACTATAAATAAGTTAAGTGAACACAGAATAGTATACCTGTCAGATCTCTGGGAAAGGAAAGATTTTAAAACCAAGCAAGAGTTAGAGAAAATTACAAAATGTAAATTAAATGGTTTTGATTATATTAAGCTAAAAAGCTTTTGTACAAACAAAAATAATGTAGCCAAAATCATAAGGGAAACAACAAATTGGGAAAAAAATCTTTATAACGAAAAATTCTGACAGGGGTCTAATCACTCAAATATACAAGGAGTTAAATCAATTGTATAAAAAATCAAGCCATTCCCCAATTGAAAAATGGGCAAGAGACATGAATAGGCAATTCTCAGGTAAAGAAATCAAAAGTATCAATAAGTACATGAGAAAGTGTTCTAAATCTCTAATAATTAGAGAAATGCAAATCAAAACAACTCTGAGGTATCAC
>NW_025341357.1:0-9993 GCF_016433145.1 Gracilinanus agilis | reverse complement strand
CCCTTCCCTTCCTTTCCCTTGCCTTTTCCCTTCCCTTCCCTTCTGACTTAGATTCACTACTGTGTATTGGTGGTAAGGGTTGGGCAATGGGGGTTAAGTGACTTGCCCAGGGTCACCCAGCTAGGAAGTGTCCAAGACCAGATTTGAACCTAGGACCTCCCAGCTCTCCATCCACTGAGCCACCCAGCTGCCCCAAAGTATTTTTCTAACTTTCTTGCCTATTTGCCATAACCAGGCAGGTCTACTGTTAGGGTCTGAATGGATTGCCTGCCCCCCAAGGAGCACACGGAGACAATACTATCCGAGCAAAGGGAAGTCTTTGTTTCTAGTGCGCGCCAGGGGAGCTCAGCCAAGGAGTTCCTGTGATGTATATTCGAGCAAAGATTATATACGTTTGGGATTCTGGGCTGGTGGTTAAGGGGGGGGTCAAGGGATGGCGGGAAAGGTGGCGGGTGTTGACAGACTCAGGGGCGCCCTGTAGTTCCTGAAGTAGCCTTTGTAGTCAGTGGTTTTGGGCCGTCTCCCCAAGCATGTAGGGTGTTTATGCTACATTTGGGAGCCTGATAACACCCCATGGTGAGTGAGCGTGGATTTCTC
This sequence comes from Gracilinanus agilis, assembly GCF_016433145.1. NCBI lineage: Eukaryota > Metazoa > Chordata > Mammalia > Didelphimorphia > Didelphidae > Gracilinanus > Gracilinanus agilis. The sequence goes on along the minus strand of NW_025341357.1, from coordinate 9,396 downwards.
TAAGGCATCCTGACCTGTTAGTAACTTTGGGTTTCTCGGGGAGTCCCTGGCTTGTGTTTGCTTGTGGTTGCTTAGTTTCTGTGTCATAACTTTGGGGTTCTACACTAGAAACCAAAGTGCCCAAACCAATAACTAAAGGCTCAAACCCAAACGAACTTTCTTATACTCCAGGACACACACGTGATCCTCGGAAAAGCCCTCACATTCTCTAGGCAGAATGAGCCATAGCTTAAAAAATGTTGAAATCATAACAGTGAAATCCACAGAGTTAACCCCTGGGAGAAAAATGCTCCTCATTCTTAGTGTCGTTAAAAATACGCTATTTTCCGCATTGGCCATGCTAGAAGCTATAAAGCAAACACTAAAATAAAGTCACGAATCCTGGGCCTTTCCTTTGGCTCCTGCTGGAGCGGCTGAAATCCGGATCCCAAGTTCTGTATTCTCTGCTGTCGGGGAACCAATGGTACAACTTCAGACATCAGCGGGGTCACTCTAGCAGGCGTCGCTGACTATCTTTGGGGCCCCCAAATATGTCAACCTGCTACCAAAGTAGCTCTAATGGAACACGCCTTTGATGAGGACAAGGGAGACAACGCTCATCGCTGCCACCCAGAGATGCCCATCTGGGAACGCTGGCCCAGGAAAGAGACCACTAATGGGAATTCCCATTGAACTCTAGAACTTGGGGTCTTACACATACTTTAGGGAGCATTTAAAAGGGAGGAGAACTGATTGGCAAAAGAGGATGAAGCCAGAGGCTAGAATGCCTGAGACCACCCTAGATACTCTAAGAGAATCTATGGAGACAAAGAGGTACTTGGTAATCCTATCTAGGGTGATCAATGGGCTCTTTAGAGTTTCATAAAACACAGACGTCAGATGTTCTTAAAAGTTGAGTTCAACCACTTCCATCTGAATAGGAGTCCTTTCCGGACCTCCTCCACCCTCTCCCACCGTCTTCAGTGTTATCTGAGAGTCGTCTGGTATTTCTTTTGTGTAGATTATGGATACAACATGCTAGCTTCCTGAGGGCAGAATTGGCCTTAGTGATGCCTTCTGGAACCATTCATCATTCATCAGTCACCCAGCCAGCATCAATTCCTATGCATCAGGCCCTGAGGCTACAAAAACAAAAACAAACAAAAAAAAGGAGTTTTGGCCTTTAATAATAATAATAAAATAGATATATGTGTATATATGTATGTGTGTATTCACATTTACCCATCTGATCTATCCATCCATCCATCCATCCATCCATCCATCCGTCCATCCATCTCTGTTACTTTCCCCCTTAACCAACCCCTCCTCCCAGCTCTTCCCCGCCATTTTTTTCTCCCATTCTCCATCTGTGCTTGTGTTCTTCTCTAGCTTTGGTTTTTCAGTTCAGCTGAAAATGAAACTCTTGAGATAACTACTTCTGAAAGACATCAGGACTCTGGGAGGACCCTTGTTTCTTCCCTGCCTTTAGGTGGGGAAATAATTGGTCTTCGTGTAGTCCATTCCAGTTGACCCAGTGTTTCTCAGATCTCCTCCATTTCCACTTCAGCGTTTCTACCCAACGCTCTCTAGGACGCGCTTCCAGTGTTTTTTTTATCTGACCCAGAAGCTCTGGAAGAGAATGTTGGGGAGTTACAGGAAGGATAAGTTGTTGGGTCCTCAAGCTGATGTCTCTTCCAGTGACAATGAGTGTGTGGCTTGGAATTGTTTGGGTTCCTTCTTTAGCTAACCAGTTCTTCTCTGCAAAAGATGTGTGGATGGAGGGAAAGGAGCCTGGACTCAGCATCCTGCCCATCTCTAGCAGGGTGGGGGACCTGGTGACCCTAGCTACTGAAGGGAGGAAGGACAGAGCTCTGGGGAGGTGAACAGTCAGAAGCACAGGATGTAGCCAAAGTCAGTCTTGTTCCAAGTTTCCCAATCTCCCGGCTCCTCTTGGGGCAGAAAACAGGTCCTTCTCCCATGTGGTTCCCAGTTCAAGGGAGTGGCAGAGGGGAAGACACCCACCCATGGCAAGCTCTGGGAGGCAGCCGCTCAGGGACAATTCAAGCTCTACCAGAATCGGGTTGCAGAGAGTTCTGAGGGAGGCATCAGGAAGCCCCAGCTTGGGAGCTGGCTCTGCTCTTGACTTGCTGTGTGGTCTACACTATGAACTTCTCTGGCTTCTGTTTTCTCTTCCATAAAACTCTGGGCTAGAGTTGTCTTAAGTGAGCCCTGTGCACCATGTTGGCTCCAGGAGGCTATAATTATTGATCTGATTCTCAAACTAGCCCTGACTCTGCCTTCATCCAAGACCTAAATCTACTCTTTTTAAAAGGTTTTGCTTAAGGGGGCAACTAGGTGGCTCAGTGGATGGAGAGATGGGAGGTCCTGGGTTTGAATCTGACCTTAGACCAGGGGTTCCCAAACTTTTTTGGCCTACCACCCCCTTTCCAGAAAAAATATTACTTGGACCCTGGAAATTAATTAAAAAAAAATTTAGTAGCAATTAATAGGAAAGATAAATGCACCCGTGGCCATCACCGGCTCCCTGGATCGCTGCAGCACCCACCAGGGAGCGGTAGCGTCCACTTTGGGAATCACCGCCTTATACACTTCCTATCTGTGAGACCCTGGGCAAGTCACTTCACCCCCACTGCCTAGTTCTTACTGCTCTTCTACCTTAGAACTAATACCTAGTGTTGATTCTAAGATAGAAGGTCAGGGTTTAAAGAAAAAAGTTCTGATTAATATGAAAGGGGGAAGTTGAAACCACCCAGATACCTGATCTAGAGAAGGATATATTTTGATTGAATCCAACAATCAGAACTGAGTGGGAACAGGGTCTGTCTACTTCCCTGAATCCATTTAATCAATTGTTAAAAGAGCTTGGGTTATGCCCCAAGCAAAGTCCTCTCAGTCCCATTTGGAAGCAATGATTCTGAGGAGATGGATTCATGAGATTGGAGGCAGCATGCCGGCTTCTTTGAGAAGCAAAGGGAGGATCCAGCTGGGGCAGAGAATGGAGATTGCAGGGAAAGCAAATCTCTCTACAGGTGTCTCAGTGAGGAGCATCTAGGTTTTTGGGAAGTTCTCAGCAGAGGTTTCCTCTCTCCAACTTTCTCTCCAGATTTCTGTGTATCTATTCACTATGATATAATCTGCTGTTTTGTTATACAGATGTTTTCAGTAAACTGAATTTTACTTCAACCACCAAGAGGCCAGGGGGAAAGCTAGATATAGATATATATTTAAGGCTAGGCATAGAATCCAACCTTTGCCTAGGTATTAGGGATTTTCCTACCTGGGGGCTCAGAGCTATTATACTGAACTTGGAACTTTTCATTTAAAATAACTTCCTTAAAGCCAAAGAGGAAGGAGTCAATTGGACCTTAGGGGCTTCTAAATTGCTCCCCTCAACTTAAAATAAGCTAATTATTGTAACAGAGTATTACACATTTTTTATTATTTTCATTTTTACCTTATATAATGCTGGGGAGGCCTCAGCAGCTCCAGATAGCTCGGGTGGGGAGGTGGAATGGTTAAGCGATGAGAACAGCCGAAGACACAGTAAAGTTCTGCAGAAGCTGTTCTAAAATCTCTCTGCTATGTCTTTATTTTTTATACTCTTTTTCTCAAGATTACACAGATGCTGGCATGAATTTCCACAATCAACATACAGTTTTTTCTAGTAGATAATGAATCAAGTCATACTTTGGCAAAATCATTTGATTGATATTCTGTGAATAACAAAAGATGCAAAGCTTTCACAAGAATAATTTATTACAGATTGACTGGGCTGGAATTGGCTTCCCTGCCCATCCCCAAGGTACAGAGCTTGCATTCCAACTGCAAAAGCATGGTCACTTATTTTTAACCAATCAGATTCAGGTATGATTATTCTTTTTTTTTTTTTTTTTAAATCCTTACCTTCCTTCTTGTATACTGTGTATTGTTTCCAAGGCAGAAGAGTGGTAAGGGTGGGCAAGGGGGGGGGGGGGTGTCAAGTGACTTGCCCAGGGTCACACAGCTGGGAAGTGTCTGAGGTCAGATTTGAACCCAGGACCTCCCGTCTCTAGGCCTGGCTCTCAATCCACTGAGCTACCTAGCTGCCCCCTGATTATTCTTTTTTTTATAATTCAGTTGTATAATTAATCAGAAAGTGATTTCTTGGCTAGACGATTACGCAAGATCAGAGAAAACTTGGGGCTGCCTTGCAGACACCAGTGTGTGGGATTTCTGAAACCTGCAGTTTCTGTTGGGGAAATCCAAGTTTTTAGCACTAACCCACTAATTGCCAGTTTGTTGTGGGATGATTTTAGGGGAATTTCTGTATCTTGACTTCTATACTTGGGGTTTTCCTAGAGGTTTGTTGGGGGCCCTGTAAGGGCTCTGACAGCCTTTATTTAATCTTCTGTGTTTCCCTGGGGCTGGATTGAGATATTGATTATAATAATTCCACTAAGGAGTGCTAACAAGAGAGGCGTCACACAGGGAATCTTAAAGGGGGGGAGACTAGAATTTATTTTTTTTTTTTAATTTTTAAACCCTTAACTTCTGTGTATTGACTTATAGGTGGAAGAGTGGTAAGGGTAGGCAATGGGGGTCAAGTGACTTGCCCAGGGTCACCCAGCTGGGAAGTATCTGAGGCTGGATTTGAACCCAGGACCTCCTGTCTCTAGGCCTGACTCTCAATCCACTGAGCTACCCAGCTGCCCCCTGGGATACTAGAATTTTGCTCTGCGGTTCTAGGACCCCTTCCGAGACCCTGTCAATCAGGAGGGGTTTGATGGCCCTCCGTAATATAAGGCCCCCTTTTATTCAACTCTACTTGAATATTTATAGATGATGACTCTGGTTGGGAAGGAAAACAAACATATGGATGACAAAGTCATGATCCAAATAATATTTTGTTAGGTTAAAATATTGGACCAAATAGAATAAGATGAAATTGAATTCAGGCCTCCCCATTCTTCCCCAACTAGACAATGTCATCTGACAGGGGATATGCCTGGGACTTAAGCTCAGTCAATCAATCAATCAATCAATCAGTCAGTCAGTCAACAAGCATGAATTAACCACCTACTATGTGCCTGGCCCTGTGTTAAGTGCTGGGAACACAAGTGCGAAGAATGAAATAATCCCAAGGAGCTTAGTAGTAATGGAGCAGACAACCTATTCGATAAAGGCAATCAATGCAGGGCATTGCACACTTCAGGACTGGGAGGCAGGGCATCAGGGGTGGCGAGGTTGGAAAAGACCTCACGCAGAAGATGGCCCTTGAGCTGAGTCTTGGACAAAGAGAGGGCCTTTATTATGAGATGGCGACTAGGAAGGAGGGCATTCCTGGGATGGGGATGGCCAGTGGAAAGGCATGGAGCTGGGCGATAGAGTCTCCATCGTGAGAATCAGTGAGAAGGCCAATTTGGTTGGAATATAGAGCGTGGAAGGGTAGTATTGGCCAACGGGGCTGGAAAGGGAGGTTGGGCCCGGGTCATGCAGGGCTTTAAAAGCTAAATAGAGGAGTTAATACTTAATTGTGACCAGGGATTCTTAACCAGAGGTCCAGGAACTTGACTGAAAAACATTTTCCTTTTTTGTTAGTTGTATTTCAGTATAATTGATTTCCTCTGGAACCTCGTGTATTTTATTTTATTTATTTAAAAACACGATTCTCGGGCAGCTGGGTAGCTCAGTGGAGTGAGAGTCAGGCCTAGAGACAGGAGGTCCTAGGTTCAAACCTGGCCTCAGCCACTTCCCAGCTGTGTGACCCTGGACAAGTCACTTGACCCCCATTGCCCACCCTTACCACTCTTCCAACTATGAGACAATACACCGAAGTACAAGGGTTTAAAAAAAACCAAACAAAAAAAACCACGATTCTTAGAAGGGGTCTCTGGGCCTTACCAGACTGACTGCCCAAGGGATCCAGGTCACAAAAAAGGCAAAGAATTCCTCACCTAGAGTCAATAGGGAGCCATGAGAGTTGGTTGAGTAGGGGAGTCACATGGTCAGATTTGCACCAAAGGACAATTACTACTTGCATGTAGGATGAACTGGAGTGGGGAAGAGTCTGGAGGCAGGCCAGTAAGGAGGCTGTTGCAATAATCTAGGTGGCACAGTGGATACAGTGCTGGACCTGGCATCAGGAAAACTTGAGTTCAAATTCAGCCTTAGATACTTCCCAATTGTGTGACTCTGGGTAAGTCAGTCCATGGCAGTCTGCCTCAGTTTCTTCAACCATAAAATGGGGATAATGATAACCCTCACTCCCCGGGGTGGTTGTGAGGATCAATGAAATAATATTTGTTAAGTTCCTGGCACATTGCAATCACTTTATAAATGCTTATTCGCTTCACATCCACCTCAATCTAGGTGAGAGGTGATGAGGGCCTGAACTAAGTTGGTGGAGGGGATAGGGGGCGTCAGATTGGAAAAAAAATTGTGAAAAGAGATATGACAAGATTTAGCAACTCATTGTGGTGTGAGAGGGAAGAGTCTGGGATGGACTGAGCCCTTCCCAATGCAATAATAAGCCATAAATCCAAGAGAATGAATTACCTCCCGATGGATGGGGGAGATGTTGAATTGAAAATTCCGTCAGAGATATGCATTTTTAGCCACGACTAATGTGGGAATTTATTTTGCTGGGCAATGTAGAAATGAGCAGGCGGATTTGTTTTCCTGCTCCCTTAGGAGTACCCCTGGATCTTGGAAGGGAGATACAGTAACTCTCTGTGGATACCCAACTACGCAGTGTAAGTAGGGGTCAGGAAAGACCAGAGCCTGGACGTACTGCACAGGTCCTACACGCCTCCCTACCACCAAAGATTTTTCAGTCCCTGAAAACCCTATGGTAGTATTAGATCTATTAGCTACATGCAAAGAGCCAGGTGGCTCACCCCACTCCCTTTGCCTTCCCACCACAGCAGGCACTTTACAAATATTCTCTCGTTTGATCCTAACACAATCCAGGAGGCAGGTGTTATGATTACGCCCATTTTATAGACAAAAGCAAGGCACAGAGGTTTTGTCCCAGGTCATATAGCTAGGCAGTATCAGAGGTTCATTCCCAGATAATTAAGATAGAAGTAAAGGACACATCCAGGAAGGAGAGAGCTCACTCTCGGCTGTGTGATGTATGGGGACAAGGATCAAAGAAGGCTTGATGGAAGAAGGAATATCTGAATTTTCAAAGGAAGGAAGGATAATCAGAAGTAGACATAGTGGAGGGACACTGGTGACAGCATAGGCAAAAGTCTGGCAGTGGGAGAGGTCAGGATAACAAGCTCCCTTTGCCTCCTCACATCTCCTCCATGGGAGAAGACAGTAGCCAACACTCCTCTTCTTGATGGGCTTCTGAGTTTTGATGGGCCTCTGTTTCTGGCCATCCAGCTGTCCAACATAGCTGTGGCTCCCTGGCAGTGGGTGGGAGAGGTGGGCTCTCTGGATCTGCTGTGCTAAGTACTCCTTTGGTTGGGGAAAGGGCTGAGCCAGGAGCACCTTCTAGCTCACACCCTTGGTCAGACTCTCAAACATCAGCGTCCTTCCCTTGGGCTACTTGTGGTGGTCTGGCTGAGGAGTAAGACAAGTCCTGGGAGAGAAGGAGGCCTCAGAGCTTGGAAGGGAGATAGCCAACTGGTCTTAGGGGTCAGAGAACTGACATTCAAAGGCCTTTGCACTCTTGCTGTCTTTTACTGACAATATTAGGAGTCTTGGCACTCAGGATTTTGCCTCTTTATCAGATGGTAAAGCAAACCAACCAATGAAAAATACAAAGGAAACCCAACCCCAACCCAACAATCCCAGTGGCCCCAGAAAGCATCCCCCAGGGCAGACAGACTGATAGATAAGAACGATGGAGACACACACACATACACACACAAAACATTCATTAAACACCTTCTACGTGCAAAGGGCAAAAGATGGTAGTGGAGAGACAAAGCGGAACTGGCACAATGGTGAGGAGCGGAGGTGGGCGAAATCAATGGTGCCACAACAAACCGGAAGCAGAAGCAGAAGCCGAACTGTAGGAATTTAGGAGGGCTGCTTGAGACTGCCATCAAGGGAGCCCCACCCCGAGGAGCCCAGACTCCTCCAAGAACAAAAAGCCAAGATTTTTATTGGTTTCAACTGGATGGGAAGTAAATTGAGTACTGGGTACCTCTTGACTGGACAGGGCTCCCTGCTGGGGGTGGGGGTGGGGGGCCCAGGGATAAGACTGGAGGCTGTAACAGGAAAGCATCTTCTTTAGGTTAGCTATTTCTTGTAACCTCACCCCAAGAGATAAGACTGTACCGGATCCAGAAGAAAGATCACAAGCCAAGGCCAGGGCTGCAACACCGATGGCGTTAGAGATAAGATAGAGAAACTCTACACAGAAAGGGTTGCTTCAGTTTCCTCAGCTACCCACAATTTCTCACTCTGATGCCCCCAAAGAATCATTGATGTTCTCTTCTGAGGAGGTGCAGGAGACAGGAGCACCCAGGGAAGAGTTGAGGCAGATAGGACCCACTGAGGCAGAGTTCACTGGGTGTGTATTGTGCAGAGATAACAGCTCCTTCCCACCCTAGTCCCATTATCTTGAGATAGAGAGAATAGAATGTGTATCCCTCCATGGATCAGGGAAGGTTTATGGAAGTATTTCCTTGACTATCTCTAGGCTCCAAGGTGGAGATTCTCTAAGTAATGCTGCTTATGTATGCTAGTGATTTAGTATAATTTCTTTTTTTTTTTACTTTTTTTTTTTTTTTTAACCCTCACCTTCCATCTTGGAGTCAATACTGTGTATTGGCTCCCAGGCAGAAGAGTGGTAAGGGTGGGCAATGGGGGTCAAGTGACTTGCCCAGGGTCACCCAGCTGGGAAGTGTCTGAGGCCAGATTTGAACCCAAGACCTCCCATGTCTAGGCCTGGCTCTCAATCCACTGAGCTACCCAGCTGCCCCCAAGAATTAGTATAATTTCATAAAACCCAACAAAATCTCATCAGATTGGCCTTCCAGTAATTAGTTCATGTGTTGAAAGTCAGTTCTGACCTTATGGAGCTAACCTTGGCAACATTTGGCAAGTTCTTTCTCAGGGCCAAAGAGATTTCATGACTTTGCAGAAGTTGAAGGTCCCAAGGAATCTGGCAAGTTTACAAATAAGGAAATCTTTTCTTTCTTGTACTTTCCCCACATAATAGGTAATTCGTTTTTCTTCCCTTTTAAAACATGCTCAATCAAATCCTTGATGGGTTTTAACACTGTGACTTTATTTGTTTTTATTTTTTTAGAAAGGAATAGTTTACTGGAACAATGCAATGTGTATTACAAAGATATATGAAACAATTTTTTTATCTCTTTATTTTTAAACTCATTTAACTCTCTCTCTTCCTTCCTTCCTTCTTTCCTTCCTTCCTTCCTTCCTTCCTTCCTTCCTTCC
>NW_025341356.1:0-1992 GCF_016433145.1 Gracilinanus agilis | reverse complement strand
CAACATTTCTCATTCTCTTTTTCTGTCATATGAGCCAAAAAATATGTTAAGTATGGGGTGGTATCATAGAGTTGTTTTAATTTGACTTCTCTAAATAAACAATTAATAGCTGTTTTTCCTATAACTTAAGATAGTTTTAATTTCTTTCTCTCAAAACTGCCTGTTCCATTTGTTAATTGAAGAATAACACATTCTCATAAATTTGATTTAATTCTCCATGCATTTGGCCAATATGGCCTTTATCAGAGAAATTTGCTGTATTTTTTTCTCCGGCTTACTGCTTTCTTTCTAATCTTGGCTGCATTGTTGTGTGTGGGTGTGGGTGTGTATACACAAAAACTATTTAATTTAATGTAATCACTATTTTATATTTTAAATACGATAATGCTCTCTAAATAATTTGGTCATAAATTCTTCCCTTATTCCATACATTTGACAGGTAAATTATTCCATGTTCCTCTAACTTTATGTCTAAATCACATATCTATTTTGACCATATCTTGATACATGACACAAATGTTGGTCTATTCTTAGTTTCTGCCAAACTGATTTATAGCTTACCCAACAGCTTTTGTCAAATACCGAGCTTTTATCCTGAAAGCTAGTAACTTTGCATATATCAAACACTAGATTGCAATGGTCATTATCTACTAGGTATTGGGCACCCAATCACACCCAATCTATTCCACTGATTAACTACTCTATCTCTTATCCAGTACCATATTGTTTTGATGATTAGGTTTTGTAATACATTTTGAAATCTGATATGGCTAGGGCACCTTCCTTCACATTTTTTTTCATTAATTTCCTTGATTCTTGACCTTTAGTTCTTCCAGATAAATCTTTAAATTATTTTTTCAAGTTCAATAAAATAATTTTTGGAAGTTTGATTTGTGTGACATTTAAAAGTAATTTAGGTAAAACTGGTATTTTATTATATTGGCTTGGCCTACTCATGAACAACTACCACGTATCTACTAATTCAGATCTGTGTGTGAGAAGTATTCATATAGTTCCTGGGTTTGCCTTGGCAGGTAGACTGACAATTATTTTACGTTGTCAATAATTATTTTAAATGGAATTTCTTTTTCTATGTCTTGTTGGAAATGCTCTTTGTTCATAACATATAGCAAATGATATGTGGGGTTTTTTACATGTTGATATGATTTTTAATAATCATTTTCTGACATTTTGCAATCCATGTTCTCTTCCTCTCTCCCATTTCTCCCCCATCTTCAAGAAGGTAAATAATATAAGTTGTATGTATGTTGTCATACAATACATATTTCCATATTCATCATATTGTGAAACCAGAAACATATTGCTTTACACCAGAGATAAATTCATGGAGGAAATAAAGTAAAGAATGGTATGCTTCAATCTACATTCAGATTCTATGGTGGATGATCTTTTTTCAGTATGAGTCCCTTGGAATTGTCTTGGATCCTTGCTTTGTTGATAAGAGTAAAGTCACAGTTGATCATTGTATAGTCTCACTGTGTACATTTTTCTCTTGATTTTGCTCACTTCATCTAAATCTTTCTAGGTTTTTTTGTGATCATCTTGTTTGTCATTTCTTATGCAACAATAGTACTCCACTACAAGCATATAACACAACTTGTTCAGGCCTTCCCGAATTGATAGACATCCCTTTAAAGACTTTCTAGTTCCTTGACACCATAAAGAGCTGCTATAAATATTTTTGTGTAATAGATCCTAATCCTTTATCTTTAATCTCTTTGTGATACAAAACCAAGGGTATCAAAAGGTATTCATTGTTTTATGGCTCTTTGGTTCCAGATTGTTCTCAAATTGTTGGATCAGTGCAGAGCACCACTAAGAGCAAACTAGTGTCACTATTTTTCCACATCCCCTCCAACATTTATCATTCTCTCTTTTTTTGTCATGTTAGGCAATATGATAGGTGTGAAGTGGAATCTCAGAATTGTTTTAATTTTATTTTCTCTAATCAATAATGATTTGGAGCATTTT
>NW_025341355.1:0-3732 GCF_016433145.1 Gracilinanus agilis | reverse complement strand
TTCGTTACGATGATATTGGACCATAGGGGATTTCATGAGGATCGGCTCGATTTTTGCCTTGATGAGTCTCATTAGACATTGGAAGGCCCAAGGGCCAAAGGTTAAGATCAATAAAAATATAAAGAAAGGTGTAATAATAGTGGGAATTAGAGTAGAGAGCCAAGGAGAACCTTTGAGAAGGGTACTAAACCATCCTTCCTGTGCCTCAACTTCCCTTTTTTTTTGTGCTAGTCGTTCACGTAACTTTGCCATTGATTCTCTTACTACACCAGTGTAATTAGCATAAAAACAACATTCTTCTTTAAGGGCTGCACATAATCCCCCTTCTTTTAAAAAGAGAAGGTCCAGTCCTCGTCTATTCTGTAAAACTACCTCTGATAAGGATGTAAGGGATTGTTCCAGTGCTGTGACTGACTTTTCAAGAGCTTCTAAATCGGTTATCATAGCTGTTTGAAGGGCATCAAGATGTTGAGTTTTAAGGAGGGCGCTGGTACCAGTGCCAATGCCTGCAGCGAGACCTCCAAGCCCTATCAGAATAGCTAAAGTAGTAAGGGGTTCTCTACGTGTTCTGGGAGAAGGGGATAGGAGGGAAATCACACTATCATCTGAATGAAAGGAAATACGCGGCCATAATTGAATAAGCACACAGAATTCAGAAGAGGTATTAAACATCAAAAGGAATAAACATGGTGTCAATCCAGTATTACAGGCCCAGAATCCATTATTCGGGGCCTCCAAATAGCTAAGAGAAGGAGAAAAGGAAAGGGTATAATTGCATAGGTGGGCATGAGAAGGGGGGACGGCACCTATACAGAGGCCTTGACCAGAAACTTCAACCAGAGTTAAACTGCGAGAAAAGGCGGCGCAGCGTGGGGAAGCTAGGGCTGTGGGAATTAGGGCTGTTTCATTGGGTTCTACCATATAGGCAATGCCTTCATAATAAGGGGGTTGTGGACTCAGACAGAGCCAACACTCAGTTGTCAAATCTGGCCTGGAAGCATTCAGGGCAGCATATGCACCTGATACTAGAGATAAAAATCTGTCTGCTACATCGGGAATATTTGGGGACCCTTGCTGTACCTGGGACTGTAACTGAGAAGAGACTTTCGGGGATAAAGGAGAAAAAGGGAAAACCGTGGGAGTCAGTAACTGCTGGGGGATGATGTTAGGACCAACAGAAACAATGAATGGTTGTACACGAAGGCGAAGGGTGAAAAGAAGAACATCATCAAAACCAGTCTTATACAGTCGTAAACCCCAAGTCAAGCCATCTATCCATTTAACACTTCGTTTCCCTGCATTGGTAAATGTGATAATGAGGGGATTACAATTAGGAGGGCTAGGGATACACACAGCTGGACGGGATAGATTGCGAGTTATTGATATCAAGTCCCAATTCGCCTTGATCCAATGTGTAGTGCCAATGGTTTCACATCCCCAGGCTGCACAAAATCCATCTGTCTGATCGCCACAATGTGGAGGCTGATCAAACCCTGGGCAGCCATATAGAGGAAATTGAGTATCTTGAGTCCAGTAACCTGAGAGGCCAGGTATGCCAGGGATAGTGGGGGCACAGTAGTGAATTGAGGTCATTTTAGGGGCACCTAGGGCACAAAGATCGACCGAGATGGAAGGAAACCACGCCCATTGAGGCCATTGGGAAGAAGAAACGGAGGTGATGATGGCTTGATTAATTGGATTGATGACCTCCCATCGTTGTTGGACCGGGAAATGAGGACTGGAAGTGGTGACCGGAATAAAGGTGGAGTAGATGATGTAAACTGCCAGAAAAAGCGAGTTCAGGATCTGAGGTTCCATCTGTGGTGTCGTCAGGGTTATGATCCTGAAAAAGAGAAAGAAAAAGATTTCTCAGGGACGAGACCCTGGCTTGGAAGAATTAGTATCAGAGGTAAAAGGTTTAATCAGTCTAGATGGAATCCAACGGGCATTGTTAGCCGCTTTATCAAAAATACAGGCGGAGCCCTTTCCCCAAATAATGACAGGGTCGGGGCCACACCAAAGGCCCGTGACGGGGTCACGCCAAAGGACCGTAGCCAAATTAGATGAAGTATGCGGATGCCAGTGACGATCAGCCGCGGAACGCCCTTCGGCATCCAGCGTGAGAAAATTAAGAACAAAGAGAGCGTGAGCAAGAAGCAAAGTCTGATTACCATTTAACGGGTAAAGAGTTTCTTGAGCCTTGAGTTTAAAAAGAGTATTTTTAAGAGTTTGGTTTGCTCGTTCGACAATACCTTGCCCTTGTGGGTTATAAGGTATGCCTGTAACATGTTTTATACCTAACTGAGAACAAAATTGTTTAAAGGCTTGGCTGGTATAGCCAGGGCCATTGTCTGTTTTAATGGAGAGAGGTTTCCCCATCATAGACATGGCTAAAAACATATGCTTGATGACGTGTTTAGTGGCTTCCCCAGATTGTGCAGAGGCAAAAAGAAGGCCACTAAACGTATCAATGGAAACATGAACATACTTAAGTTTGGCAAAAGAAGGGACGTGGGTAACGTCCATCTGCCATAAGTGGCCAGGGAGAAGACCACGAGGGTTAATTCCCAAGTGGGGTTCAGGCAGGAGAGTAACACAATTTTTACAATTTTTCACAATTGACCTGGCCTGTTCTCTAGGAATTTTATAGGCCAGGCGGAGGGACTGAGAATTAAGGTGGTGAAGCCGATGTGCCTCTGTAGCAAGGGAAACAGGGTCAGGCAAGGGGGCAGTAGAAGATGTGGACGCAGTTACTAGGGCAGTAACGCGAGTGTACTGGTCTGCGAGATCGTTTCCAAAAGATAAGGGGCCTGGGAGGCCGGAGTGGGCACGTATATGACCCACAAAAAAGGGGCAAGACCGTGATCGAATGGCTTGCTGGAGTTGAGAAAAAAGAAGAAAAGTAGCAGTTGTTGGTTGAATTGCCGGAACGATTTCTAGTCGGAGCAGGGATTGAACCACATACCTGCTGTCCGAATAGAGATTAAATGGAGTGTTGGGCAAGGAATGAAAAACTGTTAAAGCAGCATAAAGTTCCACCAGCTGCGCAGACTCATAAGGAGTTCGAATGGAGCGAGGGTGATTGTTCATGACTATGGCAGCAAGGCCAGTTTTAGAACCGTCCACAAAGATAGTGGGTGCTCCTGAGATGGGGGAAGATCGAGTTTGACGTGTGAGTATGAAGGGGGTAAGATTAAGAAACTGTAGCAATTTATTACTGGGCATGTGATTATCTAAGGTGCCCTGAAACGTGGACATGAGTACAGCCCAGTTATCATTCTGAAATTTAAGCCAGTCAAGATGTTCTTTGCTATAAGGGGATACCACGTGGTCAGGGGGACGGCCAAAATGGCGTGTAGAAAGACGAATGCCTATCATAATTATACGGGCAACCAAATCAGGGTACGGGGCAAGAATCTTTCGATTGTACATGGGGAGATGTATCCAAATGAGGGGAGTAGGATCTTGCCATAAGAGTCCAGTGGGAGAGAATTCAGTTGAAAAGATGAGGAGATACAGGGATAATTTTGGGGAGAAATATCCAATATTCTGTGTAGCTATAGCCTGTTCCACCTTTTTGAGGGAAGCTTCACCTGCTGGGGTCAGAAAACGAGGGGAGGAAGGGTCAGCATCCCCTCTAAGAATGTCCTCCAGAGGACGGAGGTCTGCCTTAGAAAGTTGCAGGTAGGGGCGTAGCCAATTAATATCCCCTAAAAGTTTCTGGAAATCATT
>NW_025341354.1:0-2014 GCF_016433145.1 Gracilinanus agilis | reverse complement strand
AGGAAGAAGAGAGGAAGGAAGAAGAGAGGAAGGGAGGAAGAAGTAATCACAGAAGGAAAGACCCCAGAAAGGGGAACTGGAAAAAGTCCCTTGCAGAAGGTAATATTTGAGTCTTGAAGGAAGCCAAGGAAATGAAGAGGCAGAGGTGAGGAGGAGAGAGAACCTTCCAGATATGGGGGATCCTAAGGGACATCCTATTCCATCCCCTGCCATCATCCTTCAATGTTTTTTGTCCTCATTATCTCCGGTGACCTCCTTCTCTCCTATCTCTTGCCATCGTACCCTTAGTCCCCATCCTAAGGGGACTTGCTCTCTGTTAGAGAACAGTTGACAATTAAGTCTGGCTCAGGTGTTAGCAGAGAAAGGCTTAAGGGCTTAAGGCAGAAGTTGGCAAGCCTTGGAACAGGTGCTATGGGAGGCCTACAGACCAATCCTCATTGGCATTTGTGCAAGCTGCCATGGCTGGTCCCACCTCCTAGCCCCAGGAGTCTTTGCCAGGAAAGCCAAGAGTAAGCCTTGGGCAGGCACCCCTTCCCATGTGGGGAGGGTCATTGGCCAACTCTTTTTCTAACATCTAGATTTGAATCTTGGGCTGCTATACCACTTACTACCTATGACTGTGACCTGGGCAAGGAAGGAGTCCTCTCTGAGCCTCATCTGTAAAATGGGTATAATAGTTACACTTACAGGGTAACTATTATTTACACAGTTACACAACAGTTCACAGGGTTGGTGTATACTATAGCAAAATGAGCCATTGAATGGGGGCTGTTGTCTCCCTTTTTCCCTTCCTTTCTCCCATGGAGGATAGTATGATACAGCAGAAAGAATCCCAGGTATACAGTCAGAGAACTTGGATTCAAATCCTACTCACTACCCGTGTGACCTTAGGCAAGACCTTTAACTTCTCTGGGTCCCTGTTTCCTCATCAATATGCACTAACTGGCCTCTCTGGTCTCTCCCAAATCCAGACCAAGGACCTTAGATTCAGCCCCCCACCCCCACCCCATCAAGGAAAAAAAGCAGAAAGAATGAGGGCAGAGTATCTGAATTTTGATACATCCCATCTTCTCCCAGGAGGAAATTTTTTTTTTGGAGGAGAGCTACGATACTGCCTGCCTAAAGAGCTCCACATAAGGATCTTTCTCTACCAAGTCAGCTAAATTCTGCAACTATGTCTTAGAGTTATGTGGGACACTGAGGAATTTAATGGCTTGCCCAAGATCACATGGCCACCATTCATCTGAGGGGAGATTTGAACCCAAGTCTTACTTACTCCAAGGCCACTTCTTTATCCACAACTCCACAATACTATCTTTCAGAGGTATAAACAGGTAACAAAATAGGGGATGCTTAAAAAGATGAAAAAGCCTCCAAGCTTCAAAGGAATAAATTTCTAAGGGTTGAAGTTTTTATTTTTCATTTTTTGGCCATTTCCAAAATTGGAAATAAATTCCAATTAGACTGTAAACTCCTGGAGAGCGCAGATACTGTCTCGTTCCTTTCTTCTCCACAGCACAGTGTTTCATATAGAGAAGAGGCTCGGGAAATACTTGCTGAAGGAACAAAGAGTCACGGAGATACTTGAGGAGTTGCAGGGACTTTCCAAGCAACCATCCTGAACAGGCCTAAGTGACACTTTATAGAGGACTCTTCTCAGTGTCTACAGGTATGTAGGAGAGCTTATGATGGAAGGACCTGGCTCTGGCATTCTCTTACTGAGATTAGTTAGTCGGTTGACAAGTGCTTTTTAAACACTCAAGAAGGTTCCTGATAGGGGCACCTAGGTGGCCCAGTGGATAGAGAACCAGGTCTAGAGAAAGAAGATCCTGGGTTCAAATGTGACTTCAGGTACTTCCTAGCAGTGTGGCCTTGGGTAAATCACTTAATCCCTATTGCCAAGCCCTTACAACTCTTCTGCCTTGGAATTCCACACTCAATATTGATTCTATTCTGAGACAAAAGGAGAGAGGGAGGGGGGGAAGGAAAAGGAAAGGAAAGGAAAGGAAAGGAA
>NW_025341353.1:0-4252 GCF_016433145.1 Gracilinanus agilis | reverse complement strand
ACTTTTACTAAAGACAAACAGAGGAGGTTCTCTGGAATGATAGATGTCCAGAGAATGGGAGCTGACCCTGGATGCTAAAGGGAAGGCTTCCCTATTTGGAGAGGTGGGTGGTAACACTGGTTGATCAAGCACAGACTCTCTCCCTACAGAAGCCTTCCCCATGGCCAATGTCGGCACCTTAGGGGGTCTTGCTCAAATGGAGTCTGAGCAACACAGTTGCTCAAATCCCTTTCCCCTCTTTGCCTCATGAAATGACTTCTTGATATGACTGTGAATTGTTTTATTTTGCAGGTGAAGAAGGTAGCTGGAGAAGGGAGAGGATAGAGGAATCAAGGGGGGAATAGGTTTGAGGGGAGAGGAGACCCTATTGGGTTTTCTTGTTTTCTTCAGCTGAGCCAAGATGACTCAGCTTCAGTTTATCTATCCTCTCATTATCTAATTAAAGTCTCTCTCCTACCTTAACAACTGGCAAGTGTCCTTCTTGGGAAGGTCAAGGGAGGGAAAGGATCTTCAGGGTGAACCACTGAGGTTAAGAGATCAGCCCCTTCTTGGCAGCGGTAGTTGTTCATTCTTCCTCTAATGGAGGCTCTCCAACAACAGGAACCTTCTTTCTCTTCTGGGCAAGGGAAATGGAGGCAAGGCTTTTCCACAGGTGGGAATCGAGAGCTCCAGGACTTTACTCCACACTTGACAGAGTTCAGAGGGCAAAAGGCCCTTCAGTTAGCTGCTTCTCCCACAATCCTCTTCTCTCACTCCAATTGTCACTCCCCCTCCCATCACATTCCAACCACTGACTGCTCTACCTCAGTGGACCAAAGTGCCAAAAACTTGATTCAAAGTTTTCCTTTCCACAGTTTATATTATTGTATTTGCTGATTTCTTTAAGGTTTAATTTTTTTAAGATTATATGTTATTAAAATAAGCAACACTATTCTTTTACATGATTCTTTATTTTGTACCTTTCCCCTGTGACTGTACTGAAGAGTATTTCATTGTAAAAGTCCATAAGTTCATCTCATCAAACATCACATGTTGCTTATACAGCCTTTTCTTTTCTTTTGCCTTTTTTAACTGTCACATACATGATGATGGATGGACTTCATCAAAACTAGTTACAACCTATATACAACCTTAGAGAATATGATAACTTAAGGGGTCTTTAGAAATGACTTTGGATATCTAGTACCTTCTGAAATGGATAATTTTTTAAATATATATTATAAAGAATGTTGTATTAAAAGGTAGAGAACCAAATATAAACCAAAAGTTTATATATATAAAGCAGGAGGCCAAAAGGAGCTTCTGCATGCATGATATTTTAACTCTTCAGTTTTATTTACTTCCACCAGAACAATCTAGATTTCTTGGTTATGTTATAAACCCAGAAAAGATTTTCATCAGTAGTACAGAAGTTTCTATTTTTTTCTAGACTTTTCTGCCAAATTTTGAAATAATGGCAGTAACAGGCTTTGTTAAAAATATCTTTGTCAAGGTTGAAAGATTTGCTATACTTGTAGAATTTGTGGCAAGTGACCATCAGTTTGTAGGTTTTTTAAATATCACACAGCAAGTGGCTTTATAGAAACTCATGTGAATCCTATTTGATGGTGGTTTTGTTTGCTATTGTCATTAACTGGGCTATTGTGAATTTTGGGGATATTGGTACTTTCTTTGAATTGTATTATCTACTATATTACTGTTTTATAAATCTATTACTTTGTGAAAATTATTTGCACTCACACAGTGGTTCATGGTCAAGTTAAAAAGGAAAGGGATCTCATTTTTGGGTGAGGAACCTTTGTATTCTACCTCTCCTTGACTGACATAGTGTGTCACTAATTCTAAGCTATATATTTTTGATTTTAAAAATATTATTGTTGTTTTTTTCCTTGTATTTTCAATATAGTATTTGAGTACTTTGAAGTACATATAATCAATATTAATCTTTTTTTATTGTGCAGTAATATAAGTTTAAGATACATTTGTTCTAATATTAATGCATACCCAAAAAGCTTTAAACTATAGAAATAATGCCATTGATTGTTTAAAAACTGCAGGACTTTGCTTAATGATTCTGTCTGATTCCAGAAGAAGGGTACCCAAAATGAGCCATTGCACAGTGCCAAAGAAGCACAAAGCTAACCTACATAGTGCCAATTGAGCACAAAGTCAAAGAGACCAACCAATCCCAATGGGATTAATGAAATTTTGAGCCAAGACAAGTGGACTTGAATTTGTTTGGGGTTTGAGGTTGCGGCTGTTTTGACATATGTCAGAAGCAAGACTTCCTCTGAGCCCTAACAAACCTTCACTTTGGCTGTCATCCTGGCTCCCATAATCTAGTCCCTTTTCTGTCTTTCATAGTGTGGCAAACTTTCTGTAGTCCTGGCTACTGATTGAGTAAGTGTATATAATTACATAAATCACTTTAATTAGACCCTGATTCAAAGACCTGTTATAGGTTTATTTTTCCTTTACTCAGATATTTTAGGCATAAGACTGATATTTTATATGTCATCCACAAGTTATCTTTTTCTCTTTTATTTGGATTTTTTGATGTTTTTGATTTCTTTTGACAATTGATCATATACCTTATAACCCAGCAATGCATCCCTGAGTGATCCCAGTGTCTGTTATTATCCTCCTCAGGGGGGACTATGTTATTGTTGTGAACTTTGATTTGAATTTGAGTAATTTTAGGATAAGAAATTTGCTACCTCCCAGAATCCAGAAGACAAATCTGTTTGGAGAAAGTGCCATGAAGATGCCTGCAGAGACCATATGGTGCACCAGAAGATCCACACTTAACTTTGGGATGTGAATTGAACTATGGAGGGTTGAAAGCATTTGTTTTGAATGTATACTTTTATGCCAAAGGAGACTGCCCCCCAAACTGGCTTTTTGTCAATGTAGCAATCATTGGTTTAGTTCCTTTTCTCTTTAATTTTCCTTTTATCCACAAATTATTGCAATTTTTAAGTTGATTATGTTTTCATGATCCAATGGGGAGACTGGTCTCCCAAAGGATCACAGTGGGGTAGATATAGTTAGAAATATTGTACCTTGAACTACATTACCCAAGATTCCTTTCTGTATTACCTAGAATGCTTTTCCCTTTGTCCACATTTGTGTGGTCACGTTTTTATAAATTCTGAGGCTCTGCCTCCCTCTTTCTCTTTTCTCTTGTGATCAGGCTGGGGTTAGTTAGTTGCCTTTTTGCTTTAGCTTTTAATGTTAGTTATTATCAATAAATCTTATTGGATATGATACTTGGAGTATTTTGCATATTAATTTAAAAACCCGCATAATTAAAGAGATAACACTTTCTGACAGCAATCATCTGTTATTCCCAACCTGAGAATTCAGATAGAGAGTTCAGAGCTTGTTCAGTATGACAAAGTGCTGTCTGAGGAGACCAGTTCCATAAGGATTCCCTGTGGGAAGACTTTCAACCAGAGATCCTGACTTTACATCAGAGGATTCATAGTACAGAGAAACCTAATGAATGCACTATGGGAGGACATGTTTTCCTTAGGAGAAGATTGATAACTATTTATCAGAGAAATGCAAATTAAAACAACTCTGAGTTACCATCCCAATCCTATCAGATTGATTGTTATGACAGGAGAGGACTGTGAGAAAAGTTGGAGGAAATACGGCATAATTGATATATTAATAAACTATTGGGGGAGTTATGATATATTGCTGCAGTCTATTTGCTAATTTTTAAAATTTTTTGCATCAATTTTTATTAAGGGAATTGGTCTGTAATTTTCTTTCTCTGTTTTTGCTCTTCCTGGCTTAGTGATCAGCACCATATATATCTATGTCATAAAAAGAATTTAGGACTCCTTTACTTATTTTGTGAAATAGTTTGTATAGTATTGGGATTAATTTTTATATGAACACAATTACAAAACACTTTTCACACAAATTAAATCTTATCTAAACCACTAGAGTGTGCTCTGAACAGTCTGACTCTCTCTTACTGTGGAAGGGAGAAAATGGACCTAAACATGGACTATTGGCATCTGGAAGCACTGCCTCCCTGCAGCAATGCATTGACAGTAAGAAGACAGGCACTCTGCCCTTAGAAAAATATTAACAATAAAAACTACCCCATTTCCCAATGTTTGATATATCTTTCAAGCCCTGTGGGTCCAGATGTAGGGTTCAATGTCCTTCCTTTGTAGAACTGTCTGTTACAATTAGGTTCTCGAACAGTTATCATTACTAAAAAAAGAAAACATGA
>NW_025341352.1:0-5723 GCF_016433145.1 Gracilinanus agilis | reverse complement strand
TGGCCATGATCGAACCTGGGTTAGGTATTAAAATTTGGGTACAACATATGGGGGCTCGTCTCTCATGGCCAGGAAAGGACCCACTGCCAGAAGAGCCAAGAGGGTGAGGAGATCTGGGGTTGGGTGGCCTGTGCATGTGGTTGTGTGATTGTGTGCTTGCATTGCATGAGGAGGGAGCCTGCCACAGGCCCCATTCTGCATGTGTGTGGATGTGTGATTGAACTGATGGGGAAGGTGATGCCCTGGTAAGCATACAGCTAAGTGGTTCGGCTTGCCCCGCTGCTCCGGGATTGAAATGGAGGAACCTAAGCCAAGCTTACCAGCCACAGGCACCCCTTCTTCCTGTTTCTGAGAGAGGACTGGGGAAAGTACGCAGCTCCTTTTGATCCATGTGGATAAAGGTCGGATACCCTGGGAGCAAGTGCTGTGTGTGATTGGCAGGCCACGTAGACCAATTGATCTCTCTATTCCCTTGGAATTACTACGGGAACTGGTGAGATTTGAGGCCTCACAGGACCCCAAAGCAAAAGGTTCGAGTCCTGTCTTTGGAGTCCGTCCGGTTGGTTCGAGTCCAGCCGGATTTTCTTGGGGATTGAGGCCCCAAGTCAGGGGTTCGAGTCCCCTGAGGAAGGCCAGTGGACGCACTGGAGGTGGGGAGGAGAGAGAGGACTGAGGCAGGATCCCCACATTAATTGTTTGGGATCTGTCTGGGCTCCCCCAGGCAAGTGAGTGTGAGCGTGCGCACCTTTGTCTTGTGTTGTCTTGGCCAGTCAGGAATCTGTCAGGTTTAAACCGTCCTTAGTTCGTCTTTTGTGTGTCCTGGCTGGGTCTGTGTCTTTGGTGTTATTTCCGTCCTTATCATGAGCCAGGGAGAGTCAACCTGGTGCTTGCTGGTTTCCCCAGCTTCAAGGCGAGTTCAGAGGGGAAAACTGCAAACATTTGGCAATTCTCCTTCCCACATCTACATTTCTCACCTCCCAGACTGGAGGAACTGTGCTACTCCTGCAGCAGACAATATTTGAATAGGGAGAGGATTCTAAATAAACCTCTCAGACCTGGAGGCAGATTTAACATCTGAATAGGAGGGGATTTGAAAGTTCAAAGTTCTTTCCTTAAGAAACACAGCCAGCCTAATGAACAGCTCACTTGCAATGCCCACTGTAAGCAGATAGCAGTTTGTTTAGGTGCTACAAGAAGCATTTGTTAGAAATCACAGCCAAAAAGAGAGACAAGTTTGGTCAATCAGAGTGTAAAGCACGGGGAGAGTTAGGGGACAAGGAAGTCAGCTCAGCCAATCAGATGGCTGATGGCTGTACCTGAGTACCCTCAGTTGAAGAGGCCAGTGTGCTGCAACTGTTTTAATGAGCTTTCTCACTGCAAATATTTCTTTTTAAACATGGATCCTAAAGAACTGATTTTTTCCTTTTAAAGCATGCTTATCATAAGGTTGTATGTTTTTGTTTATTGTTGTCTTTGTCACAGTCTTGTCTCTATGTATTCTTAAATTGGACATTACAAAAAAAAAAGAGGGGGAGTTGAAAGATTGAACTTCCCACAGTCAAAAATCCTCAGCAGAGGACAAAAGAAAATATCTGTTCAATGATTTTTCCTCTTTCTTCCTTTGGATGGGCCCCCAAAGGAGTGAAAAAGAAAAATTCAGAGCAGAAAAGGGAGATTTTACTCCACAATTGGAAGCATTTTCACTTAAGATCTGATTTTAAGGGTTGAGGATTGCTAATGATGTTGATATGGTACAATGTAATTTTATTTATTGTGGTAACTGTCAGTCAAATGTGAAATATTAACCAGATTTTATTGAGCACAAAAACTCATGGTTAGAAGTTTGTTAAGCCTTGGTTTCAGTGAATTGAGAATTGTCTAAATGTGGTTAATAGCCAGTCTGACACAGAGAGGAAATGTTTATTCTATAAGGTCAAAAATTGTATTGGCTACTTTGTAGATGTAAAAGTCATTCAGAAAAAGTTGTAATGTTATTATTGAGAACTTATTCTAGAATTTAAACTTGGTATTTTAAAATGAGATGTTCTTTTAATGTATGTGCTGTCAGAACTAGCAACATGTAATCATATGATACACAAGAAGTTTTTAAAGTGGTTAATCTGTGCATGGATTTTAATAATACAGGTACTGAAAATTTGGTAAAAATGTGTGCAATGTATAAGAAGGAATTTGTGATCTAGAGATAAACATGCATTTAGAGTCAAATTGCTAGAAAGTAATGATGAATGAATACAAAATATGTATGCATTTGGACTATAAAGAGAATTAAGTTTTTCAATAGGTTAAGAATATATGAACTGTATGAAATTAACAAGAGAAAATTTGACCAGCCCAGGAAGCTAATAGGATTACATGCAATTAAATATAGTACCTTTCCTCTTTTTTTGCAATAATGGTAAAGGAAGAGAAGCCAGAGGAAATAAGAGTAATTGATAAAGAAATAATAGGTGTGAATTCTAGAACAAATGGTAAATCAGAATAATATTGATGGAATTTAATCAGTTATGTAAACAATGCTTTGAGGTAAAAGGAAACTGAATTAGAGGTTCTATTCTGTTTAAACAGAGGTCTGAAAGGAATAAAAGTAAATGGCTTTGAAATTCAGTTGATTACATACTGAAAGATTGCTAAAGGACTTAAAGTTATTTGGAAGTTGTGGAGTTCAAACTAAAGTCTGTTGAAAATAATTTATTATGAAGATTTTGGTACATGCTAAATTTTAAATTGTAGGTGATCTCACTTGGTAAAGAGAGATAAGAGACAAGGTTGTTAAGTCATAAAAACCTAAACCAAGCCAGGCAGTCTTAGGGTAAATTGCTCATAAACTCTTCCTTGCAAACAGGAAGGAAAAGAAAGAAATACTTTTAATTGTTCCACTTTGATACTTAGGAACTGATATAGCAACACAGTACATAAGTAAGATCTGAAAGAGTTTAAAGATGAGTATATTTTAATTGTATACTTCAGAGTTTTAAAGAGATGTTCAAGCAAGTAAAAGCTGATAGAAAAGTCATGGATATCTTGTAAAACAGGTTCTTTTTTAGCAGTACAGTTGTTATAGGGGTGCAAATGGTGAACCCCTGGGTTCGAGAAGGAGGCCCTGAGGATGAGAGGACTCCAAGTTTAGCTTAGAAGTATCCTTTTCAAAGAGCGTGGACATGACTCCTTGCACTCAGGCATTTAGTGAGTGGGGGGTCTGTCTGAGATCCTCTGGGCTTAGGCTATCAGGGTGTGGCCAGAGGTGTATCTGTTTAAATTGATTAAAAATATTTTTTGGGTTTAAAAGTTATCATAAATGGTTTTCCATATCAGTGTATTAAAATTGACTAACTTCATTATTACATTTCACTTCCTGCTCTTGAAAATAGATAAACAGCCTGCTGGTCAAAAGGCTTTCTTTAAGGTTTACAGTGCTTAAAAGGTTTCAAATCTTGTAATTGAAAATAGACCCGGTAATACTACATGCTTTATGATATTTCTTTAAGTATGATTTTTATGTAAATTGTTGCTAAAACATGTGCTTTAAGTGTTGTTTGAATGTAAGCAAAAGCTCATTGTAAACCTGACTGTACCATGGGTTTTGTTCAATACTCAGTGGTTACCTCAGTTTACCAATTTGTACTATGAACTGAATCTTATAATGAGCACTATGCTAAAGTTACAGTGTCTCAATTCTTGGGAGTTATTGATTAGCATTTGAAGGGATACCAAATGGTATGTTTGTTTTTGTGATGGTAATAGAGAGTCAGAGAAAGTGAAGAGGTAAGGTGTGTTGTGTTTGAATACAGAAGAAAGAGAGACTTGGATGTCCTGAGTATGCAGATTCGTGATGGGTATATGGAAGTTGTGTTCTGCTTTTTAAGCAGAGGGTTTGAGGGAAAAAGAGAGAGGAAGAAGGAGAGAGAAGGAGAGATGAAAGAGAACAGATAGGGAGGTGAAAGAGAATAGATAGATGTTCTACTCTTTTAATTGGATCCCTGACCTAGGGGTAATTTCTAAAGTTAGTGTATATGGTGTTGGGAAAATCATAAATAGTTCTGGAATTTCTCTTGAAAGTTACACTGAAGAGATTCCTGTATGGCTTGTCTTAGTCTTTCAGATGGCCCAGGTACAGGAGACGATACAGCCCTGATTTATATTTACAGTGGAGCTACTCAATCCAGCACTCCTGTTCCTTAATTCAGGTTTTGTGACTAAAGTGTGATATATTAATTATTGCCAAAATATGTAAGAATAAATGAGTGATCAGCCTGGTAGGGATGTGAAAGGCTTGTTTGAGGGTATGGAAATTGTTTCCAGAATGCTGCTTAGCAGAATTTCTCTGAGCTGTAATGGGAAAGACTTGTCTTTTAAGGAAGGAAAAGGCTTCTGGGATCCAGTAGTGATATAGTGCAAGAGACAGAGAATATTCTGTGATGGTTAGAGAGGCAATTCTAGGGCTCAACTTGGACTGGACCTCTTCTGACCATCTAGGCTACTAATACTTGAGTGACACAAGGATGGCATGAGCCAGTGACAGCTTTAGCCTACACATGGAGCCCCTCACTATGTGTCCCTTGGGACATGAGGAAATGCTTTCCTATCTGCCTTCCCTTTTTGGAGCAAGTTCCCATAATCAGCACTTAATGCAAATTGTAAATTAATGTTTCCATCTCCCCAAACAACCTATTAGGTTAATAACTGAAAATTGTCAAATTGTTAGGGAACACACTTGAGGAGTAGGTGAAGTTTAGTGATAGATGACTTGTAGCTTGCAGCCTTAATTTACCACAGCTGAAGTTCAGATGGCTTTCTGGATTTCCTCCAAGATCTGGGATAAAGAAATTTATCTGTAAAGTATTGTTATTCAAGTAGTTATAGATGCCATATTAATGTGGGCCTTACGAAAGGATATTTTTTTAACAGAAACATCACATGCCAACTCTGTAAACAACTTAGGGATCAAATTTCCTAAAAAGTTTAATTCCTGTCAGAGGATGATTTCTGGGGATAAAATCTGTTGGCTAAGATACCCAAATGTTAATGC
This sequence comes from Gracilinanus agilis, assembly GCF_016433145.1. Taxonomy (NCBI): domain Eukaryota; kingdom Metazoa; phylum Chordata; class Mammalia; order Didelphimorphia; family Didelphidae; genus Gracilinanus; species Gracilinanus agilis. The sequence goes on along the minus strand of NW_025341352.1, from coordinate 676 downwards.
TTAATATCAGTTTCTATTGTGCTAATTTTCTTTTTTTGTATTTGGTGTTCTAGTTTTTGCCCTAGTCCTAGGTTCTATACTTCTGCCTTGGGGATGGATGCTCCCCCTTGTGACCTGTCTATCAGTCTGGGGAAACAGTCTCTGGTCTCTAAGCCTTCAGAACCCTGGCATTCGCTGCAGAGGTGCCTCTGAAGACCCTGTGCCCACAGCTCCTCCTCCTGTTCCCCCTCTCAGAGATTCTACGCCCCTTCTAAGCTTGAAGAAGCTACAGAAGATGGAAACCATCGACCCTCTTCCCTTAGACATTTGGAGGAGGGGAGGGGAGACGGCATGGGACATTGTGGGACATTGTACCCCAGAAACAGCATAGAACACTGTATCCCCATAGTGAAAAAGTTTTTTTCAGGCAAACTATAGGCAGGAAAATCCCTTTGCTTCCACTATGTACCCTTCGCCTTATTCTTAACTGCCTAGCAGCTTTTGTAAAGGAATGAATTAACACCATTTAGCTTATGGTCCTGCATCAGCATACCCTGACAACCCCCACCCTTGATATGGCGTGTGTAGACACCTATCTTTAAAGGACCACCTGAGGATGATTCCTCAGGATCAAAAGAAAAAGAAGGGAATGTTGGATTTAAAAATCAGTCTGGCAGTCTACTGAACTATTTCTGGC
>NW_025341351.1:0-1662 GCF_016433145.1 Gracilinanus agilis | reverse complement strand
GAGAGGAGGCAAAAGTGAGACAACAGGAAGGAACCATAGGGAATAAGTAGGGGGAGGAAGAAGATACCATTATGGAGGGGAGTAAAAGGAGAGACGACTGGACAGAATCAGAGGGAATAAGTAAGGGGAGATAGAAGAATCCATTAGGGAGGGAAATAAAAGATGATACAGCAGGAAGGACCCATGAAAAATGAGTGTGGTGAGGAGGAAGATCTCAGGGAGTGGAATGAAAGGTGACAGAACAGGAAGGAACCATAGAAAGAAGGGACCACTGGGAATAATGAAGGGGAAATGAAAGATACCATTAGGGAGGGGAGAAAAAGGAGAGGTGACCGAAAAAGAACCATAGAGAATTGGCGTGGGTGGAGGTAGGAGAAGGAAGATACCATTAGGGAGTGGAATAAAAGGTGAGACAACAGGTAGTAACCATTGTGAATCAATGAGGTGAGACACAAGATTCCAAAAGGGAGGTGAGGAAAAGGTGACACAACAGGAAGGCACCATAGAAAATGAGTGGGGGCAGAAGGAAGATACCATTAGGCTGAAGAGTAAAAAGTGACATAACAGGAAGAAACCATGCAAAATTAGTGGGAGGAAAAAGAAGATATCATTAGGGAAGGGAAAAAAAAGATGAGATGATAGAATGGAACCACTAGGAATAAGTGGGGGAGATGGAAGGAGAGAAAAAGGTGAGACAACAGGAAGAAATGATGGAGAATGAGCAGGAAGGAAGGTACCATTATGAAGGGGAGTAAAAGGAGAGACCACAGGAAGGAACCACTGGGAATAAGTAAGAGGAGATAGAAGGTTCAGGGAGGGGAAGAAAAGGTGATACAAGAGGAAGGAACCATAGGGAATAAGTAGGGGGAGGAAGAAGATACCATTATGGAGGGGAGTAAAAGGAGAGGTCCACAGGAAGGAACCACTGGGAATAAGTAAGAGGAGACAGAGAGTTCTATTAGGGAGGGGAAGAAAAGGTAATATAAAAGGAAGGACCCATGAAAAATGAGTGTGGGGAGGAGGAAGATCTCATCATGGAGGGGAATAAAAGGTGATAGAACAGGAAGGAACCACTGGGAATAATGAAGGAGAGGTTTAAGATTCCATTAGGGAGGGGAAGCAAAGGTAATACAACAGGAAGTAAACATGAGGAAGATACCATTAGGCAGGAGAGCAAAAGGGGAGATGACAGGAAGAAACCATGGAGAATTATTGGGGGGAGAAAGAAGATAGCATTCCGGAAGAGAAAAAAGGTGAAATGATAAGAAGAAACCACTGGAAATAAGAGGAGAAAGAAGATTCCATTAGGCAATAGGGAATAAGTAGGGGGAGGAAGAAGATTTCATTAGAGAGGGGAGGCAACATGAGAGATGACGCGAAAGAACCACTGGAAATAAGCTGGGGCGAGAAGGAATATTCCATTAGGGAGGGGAAGAAAAGGTGATACAAAGGGAAGGAACCATGAAGAATGAGTGGGAGGAGAAGGAAAATACCATTAGGCAGGAAGGTAAAAGGTGAGATGACAAGAAGGAACCACTGGAAATGAGTAAGAGGAGATAGAAGATTCCATTAGGCAAGGGAGTACGGGGGGGGGGGAATGGAAGATATCATTAGAGAGAGGAGGCAAAAGTGAGACAACAGGAAGGAACCATAGGGAATAAG
>NW_025341350.1:0-2683 GCF_016433145.1 Gracilinanus agilis | reverse complement strand
AGAGAGAGAGAGAGAGAGAGAGAGAGAGAGAGAGAGAGAGGGAGAGAGAGAGAATTGTACTGAGGATTTTTATAAGCCTTACAATTTGATCTAAATATGAATTGGTACTGCTGCTGCTATTAGTATTTCAGACTTAAAGAACAAAAATGAAAATCAGAACCCAAAGTGATCAGAAAATGTCAAGGACCTGAGTTAATTATTAGGCTTCTTAACTTTCAAGTTTTTGTCTGCGTAAACATATTGGGTTTTCAATTATTCTTTAACATCTAAGTTTAGGCAGTGGGTTGGCCTTTCTTTCCAGTGTCATAAACCAAATACTTAATCACCTCTAAACAATCTCAGGAGAGCTCCCATTTAAAGGAGATCTGCATGAATTCCTTTAAAGACAGAATTTCCTCTAAGGGAAATTAATACAAGGATAGACTGCCTATTTGAGAAGGGGGAAGAAAAGTAATGGTGAAAGGGAAGGGAAAACAAAAACATTAGCACAATTATCAACTATTGTTCACTTATCTGCTAATTAGTCATAGATTTAGAGCCAGAAAGGAGTTCTAAGCTCCACTTTGCTCAACCCCTTCCTTTAACAGATGAAAAAGCTAGAAGTCAGGAAAGTCAAATGAACTGTCCAAGGTCACAAAGACAGTTAACATAAGAGGAAGGATTTGAACCCTGATCCTCTGACACAAGAACCAGTGCTTTTCCCTCTATCCCATGTTACATTTCTTAATATGGAAGAACAAGCACCAGTTATTCTGTCTTAAGCATTCTTAATCAATAGAAAACATTCCACCCTTCTTTATATCATTATTACAGATATTTAAAATTATCCTACTGCCCTAATACCAACAAAGTCTATAGCTATTTTTGAAATGGATTCTGCAATTGCTCCTTGCTCCATTAGGAGCAAATTTTTCTATTTGTTTAGAATAGAATTTCTGTTGGTTCCAATCTTCTTTGATGAGTGCATCATATTTTCCAGAGTGTTATTTATGAAAGTATGTAAAGCAAACTTTTAAGATGAAAAATGTCTCCCAAATTTAGGAAGATTGCTACTTGTTTTGCCCTTTACTATCCTTCAGTATCCATTCCTTTATTTGCCTTAAGTTCAACTTGACTTCTGTTAGATATATCAAATATTCATTCTGAAAGTGTATGTTTCTCACTCCTAATGGTGTTATTGACAAAATAATGGTGAATCTAATATGAGACAATTTCATGAGGTATCTAAGAGCCTTCTAAAGTATTGACTGATCCAAGACTTCATGCTACAATCCTACTAATGCTTTCTGGAGGTTCATTTGGTCAAGAAGGACCCACACAAAAAAATGTATATATAGCTCTTGCAAAATTCATTATGGGTTATGGAGAATATAGTGAACTCAAGACTACACCTAGCAATTATGTTTATGGTTCATTGCTACATTGTGTTACTTCAGGGACTTCTGGGAAGACTGTGGCTTAGACAGAGCAAAACTTCAGTCCTCCAAACCCTTCCACACTGAGATAAAAAACAAAGCTCTTCAAGGGGAAAGAAAACCAAATCTGACAACCGGAGAGAGTTGGGGGGGGGGGCCTCCTGCTGGACAGCTCAAGAGTTATGCCAAGAAAAGGTCTGAATTCTTTAACTGTTGGGTTTGAGGGTAAGGAAGAAAGGGAATCCCAGGACTCCTCCCCCACATGCTGTGCTGAGCCACCAGGGGCTACTGGAATCTCTGGGCAGACAACTGCCTGGTCAGGAGAGATGGCCTTGCTGGCACCACTGAGCCAGGCTCCGGGCATTGAACACAAATGTAGGGAGGTGGCTAGAAGAGAAACTCAGAGAGGCAACCCAGACACAGCAAAGAACACTCCATCTTACCCTCACCTCTCTATTTCTGTCTCCTATATGTAATGCCCACTGACATTAACAATGTCCTCCATACCTGAAATGCACATGTTCCTAATCTCTGTCTCATCAAATTCTTTAAAATCTAGTTGAATATCAAGGTATACTATAAAGCAGCGGCCATCAAAATGGTATGGTACTGGCTAAGAGACAGAAGGAAGGATCAGTGGAATAGATTTGGGGTAAATGACATCAGCAAGACAGTGTATGATAAACCCAAAGAGCCCAACTTTGGGGGAAAAAACACTATTTGACAAAAACTGCTGGGAAATTTGGAAAAAATATGGGGAGATTAGGTTTAGATCAACATCTCACACTATACACCAAGATAAATTCAGAATGGGTGAATGACATCAATATAAAGAGGGAAACTATAAATAAGTTAAGCTAACACAGAATAGTATACTTGTCAGATCTCTGGGAAAGGAAAGATTTTAAAACCAAGCAAGAGTTAGAGAAAATTACAAAATGTAAAATAAATGATTTTGATTATATCAAACTAAAAAGCTTTTGTACAAACAAAAACAATGCAGCCAAAAGGGAATCTGTTCTGAATCTGTTGTTTCAGAAGGGAAACAACAAATTGTGAAAAAATCTTTATAACAAAAAACTCTGACAGGGGTCTAATTACTCAAATATACAAGGAGTTAAATCAATTGTATAAAAAATCAAGCCATTCCCCAATTGATAAATGGGCAAGAGACATGAATAGGCAATTTTTAGGTAAAGAAATCAAAAAGTATCAATAAGCACATGAGAAAGTGTTCTAAATCTCTAATAATTAGAGAAATGCAAATC
>NW_025341349.1:0-4788 GCF_016433145.1 Gracilinanus agilis | reverse complement strand
TCTTTCTTTCTTTCTTTCTTTCTTTCTTTCTTTCTTTCTTTCTTTCTTTCTTTCTTTCTTTCTTTCTTTCTTTCTTTCTTTCTTTCTTTCTTTCTTTCTCTCTCTCTTTCTTTCTTTCCTCTCTTTCTTTCTTTCTTTCTCTATTTCTTCTCCACTACCTAGTCTTAGTTCCTGAGAGACTATTATTATTTCTGACACACTTGCAATTAATATTGGTGCATTTTTTTTGGAAATATGTATAATGGGAAACACCATGGTGTTGGAGGTCAAACATGTAGGTTTGATGATTGGAGTAACTGAATGATTTTCAGCAAATCATTGCTTCTTTGAGCTTGACTTTTTATTTTTGAAATGAAACTAATCATAATTGTTTTCCTGATCTATTGGGATGATCATTTTGATGATAGTTTGATATAACTATGTAAAACTTTTCATAAAGCTTAAAGTACTAGATAAATATAAGCTAGGTATGCAGCTTTATTGGTTCTAGCCCTGCCCATACTGATGCACAACTCAAGCCCTCTAGATTCGATAGACTTAAAGTGGAAAGAAAATTCCCCTCAGAGATAGTGATGGAGTGCATCTGATGAATTTGAATCTAGAACTAGAAGGGCTTTTGAAGGACATTTAGCCCCATCTCCCCTACATAAGGAAACAGATTAGCAAGTGTTAAGTGATTTGCCCAGGGTCACACAGCCAAGTGAGTGTAGTAATAAGTTTTAAAAGATGTCTTGATGACTACAATTTCAGCATTCTGTGCATACATGACAAGTTGTTGTCCCCAAAGGGATAACGATTCAGGCTTTGGCTTGAACAACACTTAAATTACAGTAGTGCTAAGCTGTACCATAGGATACAATAACATTAAGAATTAAGGATATATGATTAAGGGCAGCTAGATGGCTCAATGGATTGAGATCTAGGGCCAGAGATGAGAGATTCTGGGTTCAAATTTGACTTCATACACTTCCTAGCTGTGTGACCCTGGGCAAGCCATTTAACCCCAATTGCCTTGCCCTTACTACTCTTTCTGTCTTGGAACTAAGATGGAAGGTAAGGGTTAAAAAAAGGATATATGATGAAAATTTCGACCCATAGCAGCTATAGTTGGACATAATTTTCCTTGTCTCTTTCAGTCTTCCACAGAGACTAATCCTAGGTCCTCATAGCAGCAAACTGTATGAATAGTGAGGATATCCCTAGGGCAGAGAACTAACTACTTCCTCCCTTTTTGCTTTTATCCTATAAAATACTTTGTGTCATAGACTGGATCAGTCATCATAATGGGATGTACATGACTTGGGGCTACATATCTCTAAACATTCCTCTTCTCTTTTATAATCTTGCTATTTAGGCCTCTGATTGATCCTGGTGTTCGTGATCAGACCTAATTAAATTATTACTATGACTACTGCCTTGGGAATATATCTTCATTCTAGGTCAATGTATAGCAACTAAGACTTTGTGGGGTAGGAAAGTGTGCATGTGTGATCACAGATCATGGCCAGTTCTCATTACGTAGCCCCATTTTTTCATACTCAGGTCTAGAGGGCTAGTGAAATAAAGACTAGTAACCCCCAGAATGAAGCTGACTCTGTATCCTTTATTGTACTTATTAATGAGAGTTTGCCACTGATGCTGGGGTCACTGATGGGGGGATGGTGATCACTGATCAAAATGAGCCTCATAAAAATGAGGGTATGCCTTTCAATTGGGGAATGGCTGAACAAATTATGGTATATGCTGGTGATGGAATACTATTGTGCTCAAAGGAATAATGAACTGGAGGAATTCCATGTGAACTGGAAAGACCTCCAGGAATTGATGCAGAGTGAAAGGAGCAGAGCCAGAAGAACGGTGTACACAGAGACCAATACACTGTGGTAAAATAGAATGTAATGGACTTCTGTACTAGCAGCAATGCAGTGACCCAGGACAATTCTGAGGGACTTATGGAAAAGAATGCTACCCACATTCAGAGGAAGAACTACAGGAGTGGAATCAGAAGAAAAGCAACTGCTTGAACACATGGGTTGAGGCGGACATGATTGGGGATGTAGACTTGAAGCTACCACACAATGCAAATATCAACAATTTGGAAATAGATCTTGATCAATGACACATGAAGAAACCAGTGGAAATACGCATCAGCCATGGTGGGGGGGAGCTCAGGGGGTGAAGGGGGAAAGTAAGAACATGAATTATGTAACCATGTTAACTTTTCTAAAACATAAATATTAATAAATGTTTAAAAAATGAGCCCCATATTGCATTACTTGGAGGTATTGGTCAATGAATTAGTCATTGAGTGGGGAAAAAATTGCACTGTTTGGATTAATGCTCAGTTTTCCTTAACATATCTTGGCAGAAGGCTTTGGAGAGAGCTAGAGAGTAATCTCTTATTTCCCGGGAAATGTACATTTCATTACACATTTCACCCAAGTTTCATCCCATAGGTGCCAAAGATGGTCAAAATATTTGGTCAGTTAAAGCATGATTGTCATAGAATAGGAAAGAGGAGAGATGATTTTTGAGAATTCCTCTGACATCTCATCATCCTGTGGCCAACCAAGTGATGAATTTCTTCATTCTTAATAAGAATGGTTCTAAAGGGGGCATATAGGTAGCTTAATGAATTGAGAGTCTGGCCTAGAGATGGGAGGTCCTGAATTCAAAATTGGCCTCAGACATTTCCTAGCTATGTGACTCTGGGTAAGTCCTTAACCCCCTTTGCCTAACCATTGCCACCTTGCTGCCTTGGAACCAATATGCAGTATCAATTCTAAGAGGGAAGGTAAGAATTAAAAAAAAATGAATGCTTCTTGAATGCTGGGTATACTCAGTTGTTTGCCCATACCTGGAACCTTCTCATCTTAATGCATCTTGCCAGAACTAGTTCTCTGCTAACATAGCTTTTTTTTTTTAAAAAACCCTTACCCTTCCATCTTAGAATCAATACTGCATATTAGTTCTAAGGTGGAAGAGTGGTAAGGGCTAGGCAATGGGGGTTAAATGACTTGTCCAGGGTCACCCAGCTAGGAAGGGCCTGAGGTCAGATTTGAACCCAGTACTCCTTGTCTCTGGGCCTGACTCTTAATTCAATGAGCTACCCAGCTGCCCCTGCTAACATAGCTTTTAAGGAAGTTGACAGTGTCCATACCATATTGAGAGATATAAGGAAAATATCAGTGAGTAAGTATAAAAATAATACTACAGTGGCTAAAATGTTCATGAGTGAGAGATAATCTGGCAAGATCCAGCTCAGATCCAAGGACAAAAGGTTTGATAAAGCACTTTATGGCTTAAGGAAAACTATAAGGGTTGTTTTTTCAATTCTCTCCTCAATCCTTACTTAGTAGGGCTTATAACAACATTTGAAGGATTAATGACTGGTTATCTGTGAACCCAGATGGAACAGGAAAAAAGAGGAAGAGTAATGATGATAGTAAAAGCAACTTTTAAGAAATAAAGAAACATCAGAATCCAGAGGGAGGCAGGGGCTGATCTTAAAATGTCTAATAATAACCCCAAGGCTGACTACCCGTGTGTGTGAAAAGAGAGCTGTTCTTGAATTATGTCAGGGACTTTGGGAGTGGGAGTGGGATAGGAGAAAGGCTAAGTGGAATGCTAGCTGCATACAGACCAGGAAAAGAATGTATATGACTAGTCCTGTCTAGCATCTGAAAGGTTGACTAAAATTCTGAATGTATTGGGAATTCTCTATTGCTATGACCAAAATGAAACTCTTTTCCTCTGCATTATTCCTTGTAACTGAGCTCCCTACAAGTGGTAGTAGAGGGAAGCCAAAGGAACACGAGCTCAAAAGATAAAAAGATAACAATAAAGCTGTTGCTACCAGACATAGTGGTGTCGGTGATCTAAGTTATCAACCATGTACACAGTTCTTGTAACATCCATGATCCTGAGATCTGTGATGCAGCTTTAACCCCTCTCAGGATCATGGATGTTACATTCTGTAGAGTAAATGGTGCCATTAAAGCCCAAGGAAAGGAGGCACAAGAAGATAAGCCATAGTGGGGATGATTGAGAATTAGTTGCATCTAGATTAAGATATGTCAGAGCATTTTATGATGATGACAGGCCTTGAGTCATCATGGAATTTAGCCTCCTCACTCCAGGAAAGATGAGGCATGCAACAAGTAATGTATAATAAATGTTAATTATCTTACCTTGACCTAACTTAGTGTTTTGAGTAAGAAGTCATCCATTCCTTTTCTGAGGAACTTGGATACCAAAGATTACAATCAGTCTGCTGTTTTGGTGTAGCATTTAGGGTAAACTGTGCTGAACATACAGCTTCTCTACACTTGCCCCATCTCAAGACTCAACATTTCCATCCAGATGAAAGTAGGATAAATGATCACCAAACTTAACTCACATTCATGTACTCCAGATGATCCAGAGAACGAGCATTACTTCCATCACCTGCCTACATTGACTTTGCTCAGGTTGCCCTCAAGTCATGAAACGCATTCCCTTTTGGCCTCTGCCTCCTGGAAGAGCTGGATTCCTTCTACGCTTATCTCAAGTGATCAGAAGCCTTTCCTGATCTTCCCAGTTATTTATGTCCCAACTGAGCCCCCCCTCCCCATCCAATTTGTATTTACTTTATACTTGAAGAGATGTATCTCTGTGCATATTCTTTTGTCCCAACAGAATGTATGGTCCTTTAAGGAAGGGAATGCTATTTAAAAAAAAATAAATGTATCCCTGATGCCTGGCACATAGTAGATTTTAAAATATATATTTAATATAATATTATAATAT
>NW_025341348.1:0-1393 GCF_016433145.1 Gracilinanus agilis | reverse complement strand
TATGTTGTTCAATGGTTTCCTACTCTTTGTGGTTTTTTTGGCAAAGAATGGACACTTCTGCCTGAGTTGGATTGGATTACCTTCTGGGATTCCTTATGTCTTTGAGATTTTGTGAGTTTTAGGATTGAGAGAACTGAAAGTTGGTTAATGGATTTGAGTACTTTGTTGAACAGCCATTACTTATAAGACATTGTTTAGAAATTGTTGCAATGTCTAATTTTGGTCAGTTGATTTGGGTAAACATATAAATAATCTATTAGTACAAATAATCTGCACAAAGGCTTGGCTTATTTTGTCTGCATATATACTGATGACATGTTTCCTGGGAATCCCAAGAACAGAGGGGCTAGTTTGTATTTCATTAGCCTGCTACCTTCCTGGGAAACTGATGTCTTGGTCTTTTCACGTTCCTATACCTCTTGTATTCATAAATCTGCCCTATCCAGAGATGCTCCTTAGAACAAGAGAAAAGACTAGAATAAGCAAGGAAGAAAAAGAAAAAAAGAAGCAAAGGATAATTGTGTTTTTCCTAATGTATGGTTTGAGGGAAAATTATTACTTTCTTCAGAACATAACTCAGTCCCAAAACCAAACGCTTTTGGAGATAAAGAAACCAAGTTCTTTTCTAGAGAATCTCAATTATTTTTAGTGTCATGAAAACACCATGGGCACTGCTGCTTGGATCATTTCCAGTTTGGAAATCTAGGAGTGTGAGGTGTCCATTTTTTTCCCCTTTGTTGTTGTGTGATGAGTTAATAAAGAGGAAATATCACTGTAGACTTTGTTTCTTCCTGTGTCTGATAAAGCCCATATTTTAAAGGAGTTATAGAAGTCTCTACAGAATACAAGTTCAAAGACAGATTAAAAACATATCAAAATTGAACCTGAGCCATGATACAATTTATTCCTCTGGTCAGGACATGAAAATAGATATGTAGAAAATCAGAATGCTTTTGCCTTCGAATTCAATTTGGATCTTTCAGGTAAATAACTTTGATGATAGAAAATGTATGTGTTTAATTTGAATTTGTATATATATGTAAATGTTGAATATTAAATTTAGGTTTGTAAAAGATTTGGTTTTTTGCTGCTATTATGAAGCAAGTTTTTTTCAAGTCAATTATTTTATATCTTAGAAAATGATGCTTACTAATTTGCTTAGGGTACCATATGAGAGAAGAGGCAACCTGATGTAATAGGTAGAATTCTAGGGTTGAAGTCAAAAAATCATGGTTCAAATCATGCCTCTTTTACTAGTTTGTGACCATAGGCAAGTAATTTAATTTCTGTGCCTCAGGAAACTCTCTAAAAGTGAAAGCCTAGGTTTATTAATGTTATTTTTTATTACTGTTATATATTTTTATTATATATATTATAAATGTTATTAATATGT
>NW_025341347.1:0-5341 GCF_016433145.1 Gracilinanus agilis | reverse complement strand
ATGTTGCCCCTCCGCCCTGCGCCGCTCCCGGAAGGCGCTCCCTCCGGGGAGGGGCGGGGCGGAGCAGGGAGGGAGGGGGAGGGGACCAGGACGCCGTCGCAAAGCGCCCCAGTCACATGACCCTGCCGGGATGAGAGGAGGGAGGTGATGCTCCCGCCCCCAGCCATGGGCGGAGGGAGTGTTCCCAACCTCGCTGATTAACCTGCTGTGCACCCATTGGCCTCCCCCCCCTCCATGAGTTGCTGACAGCTCCCCCAAACTGGAACCCCTTCTGTGTGCACCCTCAAAGGCTGGCCAAGACTTTGGCCGATCCTCCCAATTCTTCCTGAAATGCCAACCCCCTAATTCATCCTCTCTGAGCTTGAATGAAGCTCCCCCTTTGTCCCCACCCCACCCCCCCGCCTCAAATTCGGACAAAATGAGTCTCCCCTGATTCGACCCTCCTGGCCCGCCAGACTTCTACTCACTGATCGGTCTTTCAGTCAATAAGCGCCCCAAACATACCAGGCTGGGAACTGGTGTCAGGGATGCGGAAATCCCTGCCCTCCCAAGAACCCCCATTCTGTAGGGGAGACCCCACATACGCGGCTGTTTGGAGGAGTCTCTGGCAGCCGTGGGATCGAAGAATGCTTCAGTGTGGACTGAACCCTCCCCCCAACCCTAGCGCGAGTCCCTAAACAAATATCAGGCATCTCATCTTCTCTAGGCAGAAATAGCCATTCCACTCATTCTGTCAGTCACAGACAGGTTCCCGGGCCCCCACCCCGATCCTGACAAGTACCCAAACTGGAACTGAAATCACCCCCTTGAAATCTCCCAGCCCTCATTGAACCCCGGCTCTTTATCCCTCTTTTGTGGCTCACCCTAATCGCCTCCAGTTCTTTTTTGCCAGCTAAAGATAAATTTTCCTGCCTTTTGAAGAAATTTGCTTTCTTGACCTTTATTTCTTCTCCTTTCCCACCTTTTCCCCACTTTCCTTGATAGCTCCCTCCTTCCTCCATCCTCCCTGAATCCCAGCTCCCGCTCCCTCTACCCCACAGCTCTGACCTTCTTCCTCAACCTTCTTCTCCCAGGCATCCGTTCCTGCACTTTCTCTAATAAATTCCCGAAAAATAATACTTTCCTGCTCTTGATCTGGACTTCCCCCGTCATCTTTATTATCTCACTCACTAAATTATCCCCTCACCTTCCATCAGTCCCCCTAGGACCCTCTTCAATAATATAATGGGTTAGTGGTGCCAACTATATGGGTACTACCTTCCCCATTGCAAATCTTAACTCATCCTCAACTCACCTTTTTAGATTCTTTACCATTCCTTGTCTTCCTATAACCCTTCACAAAGGATTAATGTTTTAGAAGTCTTCAACTGAGTCTTTTAATATTTTGTGTCTATGGAGGCAGCACTATCCATCTGTCATCCTTCACTCTTCTTTGCATTATATTACCAGCCATATATAAATATATATGCATATATATGTATATATATTTGTATTCTGTTCCTGCCTCTGGAGTCATTATTAGTTACATGGGACCCCTTATTTACACCTACTGTGTGTCTTACCATTGCCCCAGTTTTGAACAAATATTCAGGAAATTCTCTTTGCTTCCAGTCAGCATTTTTCTCTTGGCCACAATCACGGAGGACCTTTATGTTTCTATAGAGACCTAAATTAATAATGATGATGATCATTTATATAGTGCTTTAAAGTCTACAAAGTACGTTATCTCATTTAATCCTCACGAAACCTAAACAGAGACTGGAGGTAAGTGACTTGCCCAAGGTCACACAGAGAAGCTTGGGAGATATTTGTAGAGGAAGAAAGTTGGAGCTATGGAGAAGTGGGAACTAGGGCTGGGATTCAGAGAGGGTAGAGGAGGGAAGGATCCATCAAGGAAAGTGGAGAAAAGTAGGAGAGGGGGAGAAATTAAGGTAAAGAAAGCAAAATTCTTCAAAAGGTGGGAATCTTTAAGCTGGCAAAAAAAGAATGTGAAGTAGGATTTGAACTCCATTCTTTCCAGATTCCAAATCCAGGGCTTCTTATTTGCCTCGGATAATTTGCTAACCTCATTTGCAAATCGCTATTATCTAATTATTAAAGTATATTTGCTAATTTACCAATTGGGTTTCAGAATTACACAAGGGTACCCTTCATAGAGTGATTGATTGTTATCTATGAGGGCTGTACAGGCAAAAGACCAAGAACAACATCAGGTAAAAAACTCTGGACTAAAAGAAATGTCGTGATTCAGTTATGTGAAAGCAAACAATCAAAGTCACTCATCTATTTTCAGATATTCTTCAGCAAAGGGTGACTGCTAGAAAAGATTTATCTGATGTCTTAAAGATCTATCTGGATTAACGATATGCAGTTAGATGACATTTATTGCATCACTATATAAAGCATTTGACTTTCTGGGTTTTCAATGAAAAGATATTTAACTGAAAATGCATTTATCAAGCTCCTAGAATAAAGGAGCAAGCATTTTCCTAAATAAAAATGGATGCTCTGTGTTTTGATGACACTCAATGACTGTCAATCAGTGGATCATCAATTTAGAACTAGAACAGATCTTAGAAGTCATCTAATTCAACTCTCTCCTTATCTTCTTGAGGAAAATGAGAGACAAGGACCTATGTTGACTGGAAGGAACAAGGGAAAGAGCGCCGATCCCAGATTTTCTGACCACCTGGAGAGCAAAGGGTCTGAATTCCAAATCTGAGCTCTCTTTGTATCTGTGTGATGGTATGACTGTGGTCAAGGAACTGAGTCTCTGTGAGATTCAGTTTCCTCATCTGTAAAATGTGAGGGTTGGACTAGCTCACCTGGAGACCAGGGCATTTTCCCTAGTCCTCTCAGAAGACAATCATTATAAGGATAATTACATTCAACTTTATTCTACACTGTATGTTTCATAGAAATTGCCTCAAGCATTTTGCCATGTTAAGGTACTCAGTGGTCACATTAAGAGATTAACGACAAGGAAAGCAAAGTTAACAAGTGAAGGAGAAATAATATGCTTTCAGCTAACTTTTGAAATGAGCTGGGGCTGTAGTCACTGCAGAGGTACAGCTGATCTGTTCAGATGGCCCAGAAGACTCAACAGTGGAGACTCTGTGAGACTGGAGAGGAAGCTCTGCCCAGCTGAGAAGAGGAAGCAAGGAAAGGCACAGAGAAAAGTAGTCTGTGAGAGAGGTTGGAGCAAAGCCACGAGGGACTGCTAAAAAACAAGGAAGGCCATTTTTGAACTAGATACTCGAGTGACCAAAGAGTTGATCAGAAGCAGTTGTTGGAAGAGGCCAGGTTTCTGGACCCTTTTGTGAAAGCAGATAAATATTTCAGAACCAATTGGAATCTAGGTGGAAGGAAGTACAGGGGCTTTGGGACTATCAATAGCCTCATTTGCTACTTAGATTTGAAAATTCTAATGAAAACAGAAAATTATGAAAGGATTCCATTTAGGAAATGATAATAATTAGCATATTTCTAGTCTAATTACTTCTAGATATGAAGAAAATTGATGTACTTTTTAAAAAACCCTTACCTTCCATCTGAGAATCAATACTATGTATTGTTCTAAGGCAGACAAGTGTTAAGAGCTAGACTATGGGAAGTAAGTGACTTACTCAGGGTCACACATTTAGAGAGTTTCTAAGGCCAGATTTGAACCCAGAACAAAATTTCTAGGCCTGGCTCTCAATCTACTGAGCCACCTAACTGCTCCCAGTTCTGTGTACCTTTAACTCCAGTGGCCAAGCATCCTTAGTAAACATCTGAAGAAGAGGTGGCTGTTGACCCACCCTTAGAATACAAGCTCCCTTGGTGGGGGAGGGGGGAGAACCAAGAGAAATGTTTAGTTCTCACTTTTAATGAAGTTTCATTTCATCTTTTTTTTTTTTAAAGAAAAGAAAAAGAAAGAAACAGGGGCACAGCAAGAGGAAGTGACAGCCATCTGGTGCAGTAGGTTGCAGCATCAACTAGCAGGTGGCATTTAGAGGAAGAAGAACATATAGGTTGGCTGGGAGCAGTGCCACAGGAACATTCATCAATCAAGTAGAATGGCCACATCAAGTTTGGGGAGTGAGGGAAAGTCCCCGGCTGTCCGAGAGCAGGGAAGATAATAATCACAGATGATAACGGGTGATGATGCAGAAACCCAAAATCTTATAAGTGGAAGGGATCATTGAGTCCCTTTGGAATGGGGACTCTCTCTGGTGCTAGACAAGAGGAATGCTTCTTTGGATTTTACTTCCATGGGATTTTCCCTGCCGTGAAGACTGAATGACAACAACCCTTTTCCTTTCAGTCTCTATCTCCCAACATCCTCATTAAGGATCTCACCATCTTTTGGCAGGATTCCTATAATACCCTCCTTACTAGGGGATGGGCTAAGGAGAAACCAAGGTTTGTGTCTATTCCACGAGCAAAAAAAAAAAGAATGGATTCTAGGGAAAATAGGTGTAAAGGAGCACTCTGAGTGGGGAGGAACGCATTAGGACTCATAACAAATAACGATAATCACAGCGAGAGAGCCTGCTATGTGCCCGGCACTATGCTAAATGTTTTCCAAGTATTATTTCATTTGATCTGGCAAGTCTTTCCTCTCCTGTGTTATACAGGCTTTCATGGAAGACCAACACAGTGAATTATCACCTGAGTCATTACCAAACGTTATTTGGATTTGCAGTATCCTTGAAGGGTAAATGTAGGGTACAGCAATCTGCCAATCTGCCAGCTATCCAGAGAAGTTGCTGATATTTAGACACACAGATCCAGAATTAGTTCTCACGATTCATGGTATTCTATGAATGCATCCAAAAGCAGCAAAAGTAGTTGTGTAGAAGCAATGAGCATCGAGGCTAATGAAAAATGATCATTTTTGTTGTTTGGTTGTGTCAGACACTCGTCGGCCCCATCTGGAGTTTTCTTGGCAGATACTAGAGCGGTTTGCCATTTTCTTTTCCAGTTCATTTTACAATCGAGATAAACAGAATGAAGTGACTTGCCCAGGGTCACCCAGCTTACAAATGTCTAAGGGCATATTTAAGCTCAAGAAGATGAGTTTTCGAAAGGACCTCACCAATGCAACTATCAATAATATGTAAATAGGTCTTGTTTGATGACACATGTTAAAACCAGTGGAAATTCGAGTTAGCTATGGTCAGGGGAGTTTGAGGGGTTGAAGGGGAAAATAAAAACATGAATCATGTAACCATGGAAAATTTTTCTAAAAAAATAAAATATTTAAATCCTCAAAAAAAAAAAGGAAAGGAAGGAAGAGAAAGGAAGGAAGAAAGGAAGGAAGGAAGGAAGGAAGGAAGGAAGGAAGGAAGGAAGGAAG
>NW_025341346.1:0-9569 GCF_016433145.1 Gracilinanus agilis | reverse complement strand
ATAATAATAATAATAATAATAATAAAAACTGCTCTGCAAATCATAAAGTATCATGTGAATATTAGCTATTATTAGTCAAATAAAAAAATAGTAAATCTTTTCTATGTGCTGGACACTGGGCTAAGAGTTAGGGAAACAGAAAATGAGCAAAAAGACAATCCCTGCCTTCATGGAACTTAAATTTTATTTTATTTAAATTTTTTTAAACTCTTACCTTTCACCTTAGAATCAATACCGTGTATTGGTTCCAAGGCAGAAGGGCAGTAAAGGTGAGGCAATGAGGGTTAAGTGACTTGCCCAGGGTCACACAGCTAGAAAGTGTCTGAGGTCAAATTTGAACCCAGGGGCTTTTATCTCTAGGTCTGGTTCTCAGTCTACTGAGCTACCCAACTGCCCCCAAGAAGCTTACATTTTAATGGAAGAAAACAACACTTAGAAGCTGAGGGGGCAGTTAATTTGAGGAGGGTAGGCATGGAGGTGAAATCCAGAGAGTTAGAAGCCAAGAAAGGAATGGAAGAGGTTTGACTAGGTTCTTTCTCAAAATGGAGGTTCTGGTTGGAACTTCCCAATGGAATAAGAAGGCTGAAGGGCAGAAGGGATGGGCAAGTTTTGAGGGAACTTCCAAAATGAGAAATCAGCTAAGGAATGACAGCAATCTGGAGAACCAGGCTATCATTGGGAGTCTTGGTCCTTAATCTTTCTGGAACCATTTCCTTACTTGTAAAATGAAGAATTGGGTCTGGATACTCTCTAACATCTCTTTCAATTCTAACATTCTTAAATCTGTCAAACAAAGGGGCAACTAGGCAGCTCAGTGGAATGAGAGCCAGGACTAGAGATGGGAAGACCTGGATTCAAATTTGTCCTCAGACATATCCTCGCTGTATGACCCTGAACAAGTCACTTAACCCCCATTACCTAGCCCTTACCACTCTTCTGCCTTGGAACCAATACACAGTATTGATTCTAAGATGGAAGGTTTTTTTTTTTTTTTTAAGTCCATCAAACTTTTCCCTGTTTCAGTTACAGAATATTGATGAAGTCAATGGTTTTCTCAAATCTGGGAAATTTGGCAAAAAAGAGAATTATCTTACTGTTCTTCTGAATCTGAAAATTATCAAACCATCCCTGGACTACCCAGAATGCCTTTTCCCAGATGCATCTAGAAGACAGAAAATTTTCTTTACAATAAAGTATACCTATACTTTCAAAAGTGATCCAAAGAGGGGGACAGCTGAGTAGCTCAGTGGATTGAGAGTCAGGCCTAGAGACGGGAGGTCCGAGGTTCAAGTCTGGCCTCAGATACTTCCCAGCTGTGTGACCTTGGGCAAGTCACTTGACCCCCATTGCCCACCCTTACCATTATTCCACCTAGGAGCCAATACACAGAAGTTAAGGATTTAAAAAAAACCCCATAAAAAAAAAGTGATCCAAAGGGATAGGGCAGATGGGCCAGGTTCCTGATTATGACTCTTCTTACCAATTTAGCATGTGACTGTGGCCTTGACTTTGCTGGCAATCTCCCCCTGTCCTCCAGGTTCTGGCACATAGGATGGAAAGATTAATACTGATGCGCTTCCTGGAAGGGGAGCCGGGAGCCCTGGTGGTTATAAATCTCTTTACCACTCCTTCAAAGTTTCATTTGGCTTAGACACAGCATTATTGAAGTGTTTAAATAAAAAACAGCCTCCAAGTGCCTCTGGCCCCCTTTTCTCCCCTCTTTCCCAGTCCAATTACTTATTCACTTTTCCATTCCCCTACAGAGTCTCAAGGGAAGAGACGGAGGCTGTTATAGGTTTTCTTCGATTGATACTTATATTTTGAGGCCAGTGGATTTCAGGTCTCAAATGGGGCTTTTGTTCCACGCAACAGTGTCATCTATATAAAGTCTGTCTGGGTTCCCAGGAGTAACACAGAAGAGGGAATCAACAATGAAGATGAATCATGGGGCAGGATGACCACTTGTTGAAACTGAATGTCTGCCTCTTTGGAATGTTTTAGAGGAGAGCGTGATTCAGGTACCATTTGGGGATGAGATGACTTTTGAGGGTTCTATGACCTGGGTTCAAATCCTAGTTCTGCTCATTACTATGCTATCTTTAGAAAACTACTTAACTCTTCTGAACCTCAGTTTGCTCAGTAAATTGAGAGTTTTACTAGCTCAGGGGTCCTTAACCTTATTTATTTATTTATTTATTCATTCATTCATTCATTCATTCATTTATTTATTTATTTATTTATTTGTTTGTTTATTTACTTATTCATTCATTCATTCATTTATTTGTTTGTTTGTTTGTTTATTTATCTACCTATCTATCTACTTATTTATTTATTTATTCATTCATTTATTTATTTGTTCATTCATTCGCTCATTTGTTCATTCATTTATTTATTTATTCATTCATTCATCTTTTTATTTATTTATTTGTTTGTTTGTTTATTCATTCATTCATTTATTTGTTTGTTTGTTTGTTTTTGGGTATCAAGTTGAGGCTTTTCAGAATCATGCTTGTTTCCTATATCCATGAGTGAAGGAAATGCTACATTTAAGACAGAGGGGCATGAAAAAGAAAGATGTAATGATTTTCTTATTCAAGTTCACAGAGAAATCTATTTAAGAATCCCTTAAGCTTTTGCGGACCCCAGGTTAGAATTCCTATACTAGAATATTTTATTATTATTACTAGAGGATAAATTCTTTTCAACTGTGTTCAAGTAGATCACAGGTTTAGAGTAAGGTATTGTAGATTTAGAATTTGAAGGAATCTTGTAGGTCAAGCTCCTTCTCCCTTATTTAAAAATGAAGAAACTAAGGTTCAAGGAGATTATGTTCTTTGCCCAAGATTATACAGCTAGTCTTCTGAGTCTACAGAATTCTAGAATCTCAGAATTGGAAGAGACTTCAAAGATCTGAGATCCTGAATAAGAATCTTCTCTACAAGATCATCAGCTAGCATTCATCCGATTTTTTTAAACCCTTACATCTTGTCGGAAAATCAATACTGTGTATTGATTACAAAGCTGAAGGTTTGGTAAGGACTAAGTAATGGAGGTTAAGTGTCTTTCCCAGAATCATACAATTAAGAACGTCTGAGGCCAGATTTGAAGCCAGGACCTCCTGACTCTAGACCTGGCTCTCTATCTACTGAGCCACCTAGCTACTCCTAATCTGCATTATTTTTAAAAAATTATTTTTTAAACCCTTATCTTCTGTCTTAGAAGCAATACTGTGTATGGGTTCTAAGGCAGAATGGTGGGAAGGGTTAAGCAATGGGGGTTAAGTGACTTGTTCAGGGTCATATAGCTAGGAAATGTCTGAGGTCATATTTGAACTCAGGAACTCCTATCTCTAGACCTGGGAAAGTAAGAATTTAAGGGGGAAAAAAAAGATCGCTTTGACAGCTGACTTGAAGATGAAGTGGAGTGGGGAGAAACTCAAGGGAGGAAGACAAACTAAATGGTTATGGTCCAGGCTTAAAGTTCTCCAGTGAAAGGAGGAGCCAAGACTTCCTGAGGCCACCTTTCCAGTCTTTAGCAAACTTTTCTCTATCTGAAGCCCAAATTTACCTCTTTATAAATTCTATCCATTATTTTGAGTTCAGCCCTCTTGGACCAAAGCAAGTCAACTCCATCTTCCATAAGGCATCCCTTCAAAAATTTGAAGATAGCTAGCTTTTCCCCCTTAAAAATAGAATGTTGCTTCAACTAGAAGAGCTCCATGACCTTGCTAATATTTTAGCATTCAATAGAATAAATTTTTATCAAAAAGTTCAAGTAGGTCAAGTAGATCAGGTCTAGACTCAGAGGTATCATAGATTTATTTTTTTTAAACCCTTACTTTCTGACTTAGAATCAACATCAAGTATTGGTTCTAAGACAGAAGGGAAGTAAGGACTAAGCAATGGGGGTTAATTGTCTTGTGTTATGCCTATAAAGGGTCCAAGGGAGATGTATAGATGTATAATGATGTTGATGTACCTATCTGTACTCTCCTCAGCTGCAGTTGCTGGGAAGAACACCTACTCCAATCACCCTTGACTGCTGCTATAAGTTATCCCTTTCTCTCTAACAGCTGCCCAGTAAGGACCCTTGAGAGGTTAGATAGATGGGTAACCATCATCCAGGTCCAACCTGGGGTTGGATAAATTAGTATTGGGCTATTGATTTGCCTTGGATAACGTTTGGGATCTGACTGCATTTGACTCCCTTCCCAAGGGCCTTGATATAAAGACCATTCAGGAAGAGTATTGTTGAACACTCTTTATCTATAAACAGGGAAAGGATAACAAGGTCAAGGATTGGGGATTGGAAACCCTATTGGTCTATTATCTATAAACTAGTTGACAGTCAGGACTGGAGGCTATTAATCTGGTGGAAGCTGGAGATTTACTCACTCCCAATATCTCTGGCAGGACCTGGCCACAGCCAAGCCAGAGAATAGGGGCTATTGATGCAGATGTATTGATGGTCTTATTCTCTCAACTCACTCACTACCAGTGTTGGTGATGCACTAGTTCTCACAGTCTATCAGCAAATATCTTCAGATTTATTCCTACCCTCTTCTTCATAGACCTCCCTGCCACCCTTCAACCACCTACTCAGTCCAAAGACTTCCCAGTCCAGAGACTCCTGTCCAGAAACCTCCAGAGAGACCCCCTCAAAGTGGCTGTCAGGGGTATTTATACTGTGAGGCCAACCAACATTTGCCCCTGGCTCACAGCACCTGGGAACATTCCGAGTCTTCCAACTGCCATCCCTGTCAGTCAAAGTGGCATACAACACTTCCCAGATTATGAATATAACACTTGCCCACGGTTACTCAGCTAGGAAGTGTCTGAGGTCATTTGAACCCAAGACATCCTGGCTCTGGGCCTGGCTCTCAATCCACTGAGCCATCTAGCTGCCCCCATAGATTTAGAATTTGAAGTATCAACTCTTAGTCTTATTTGTTAGCTCAATAGTTCTTTTACTTTCAATTTTATTAATTTCTCCTTTAATTTTTAGGATTTCCAATTTTGTTTTTATCTGGAGATTTTTAATTTGTTCTCTTTCTAATTTTTTAAGTTGCAAGGCCAATTCATTGATCTCCCTCACTATTTTGTTGATATAGGCACTCAGGGATATAAATTTTCCCCTGAGTACTGCTTTGGCCATATCTCAAAGATTTTTATATATTGTTTCCTCATTGTCATCCTCTTCAATGAAATCAGTAATTGTTTCTATGACTTGTTTTTTGAAGAATTAGATTATTTATTCTTTTTTTAAAATGTTTATTAATATTCATTTTTACCATGGTTACATGATTCATGCTCCTACTTTCCCCTTCACCCCCCGCACTCCCCCCACCCATGGCCGATGCACATTTCCACTGGTTTTAACATGTGTCATTGATCAAAACCCATTTTCAAATTGTTGATAGTTGCATTGGTGTGGTAGTTTCGAGTCTACATCCCCAATCATGTCCACCTCATCCCATGCATTCAAGCAGTTGTTTTTCTTATATGTTTCCTCTCCTGCAGTTCTTCCTCTGAATGTGGGTAGCGTTCTTTACCATAAATCCCACAGAATTGTCCTGGGTCATTGCATTGTTGCTGGTACAGAAGTCCATTGCATTCAATTTTACCATATTATATTAGTCTCGATTATTTATTCTTATTAATTATTCTAATCAATTTTAAATTTGCCTCTCCATGAACCCTTATTAATTATCATTTTTACTGCATTATGATCTCAAAAAGTCACATTTTTTATTTCTGCTTTTCTGCATTTATTTGCAATAGATTTAGAATTTGAAAGGATTTTGTAGGTCATCTTGTTTAAGCTCTTTCCTCCATTTTAAAAATGGGGTAACTGAGGCTCAGAGAGGTTATATCCCTTGCCCAAGATTATCCCAGCTAGTCCTCTGACTCCAAACACAGTGTTCACAGTTTTCACTGTATTATACTTGGATCCTGCTATGCCTCCTTTCCCACCTCCTCCTTGCCTTCTATGGTTACCTGGGTCTAAAATCCCTCCCAGCTCTGAAAATTATCCTTCCAGTCCCTGAAACTGAAATTGTGACTATAGGGAGAGTTAAAGCTATATGCTAAGCTAGGGAGGGGAGCTAAAATCCTCTAGCATTAGATCTTCTCAAGCAAATGATAGAGATGATAAAGTCACCCAGGAAATCATTGAGCCCCAAACTGCCCAAAGCTGAGTCAGAAGATCATCCTCTCAGAGAGCTACAGTACTTAGGAGGTGGATGAGCTGGCTTGGGTGTCAGGGAGACCTGGGATCAAGTATTCCTTCTGCTATATCCTGGCTGTGTGGACCTGTGTAACTCATTTAATTTCTTAGGGTCCCAGGCAACTCTCTAGGTGCCAATCAGCATTGATGGAAGAAGTCCATCTCTGGGTGATACCTTCTTCTTCTTCTTTTTTTCCCCCCAAACCTTTAGTATCAATTCTAAAGCAGAAGAGTGTTAAGGGCCAGGCAATCAGCGTGAAGTGACTTGCTCAGGATCACATAGCTAGGAAGTGTCAGAGGCCAAATTTGAACCCAGGACTTCTCAACTCCAAACCTGGTGCTCTATCCACTGTTCTACCTAGCTGTCCCTTTTGGAGATTGCTTCTCACACCCATGAAATCATTGCTCTAGATGAAAAAAAAAAGAAAAGATCACCATCTCAAAATTGTATCTAACAGCATTGGAAGCTACAAGTTGAACTTATTACATTCTTAAAAAGAAAGGCAAATGGAACATAACGGGATCTGAAGTTTCATGCACAATCCTCTTATTTCAATATCCTCAGTTCCTTCAACAGATCCTCCAGTGGCATGAGGCTCTTCACCCAATAAGTCACTCTTTAGTATTCTGCCCTGTGTATGAAAATACTTTCTGTTTTCTAAGTTTGGAAACAAAACATTTTTTTAAAAACACTTTTAAAGTCAGACTCAAGGATCAACAACACCTAACAGCCTTGGCTCCAGTCTTGCTTATAAAATGTCATTCCCAGTTTCCTGGCTTAAAGAAATGAGAGAAGAAGCTTCTTGCTCAATTCCTTAGCTGACTGAAACTTGTTTGTATGGCAGATTCATTTGGAAAGGTTGTGGGATGGTGAAATAGAATCCAGAAGGTTCTGCCACAAGTGCAGTTGGGACAGGAGGGGATAGCCCTTCCCTTCAGAGAGTCTTGGCCATTCCTCTCCTGGGGAAGAAGGAGCGATAGGGAAGATGGCAGCATCCTAGAAGACATGCCACAGGCTGGGAACTGAGGTTGACAGCCTGGATGGGGAGAGCAGGATCATGCCAAGAAGAACTAAAACCCTCTTAGATGGTGGTACCCTGTTGTAAAGTCCTCTTCACCCTGGAATAGTTACAAATGTGCTTCTCCCTCTCTTCTCCTTCACTGAGAAATGGTAGGAATTGACAAGTGCTTTGATAGATCATAGACCTAGAGTTGCAAGGGACTTCTCTCTGGTCCATATTTAACAGAAGAAAGAATGAAAGCCCAGGAAAATGAAGTGATATGCCCAAGATGACATTTGTAATGGTGAGGCACCAGGGATGTTATTATTATTATTAAAATGTAACCTAAATGGTTTGTGGGTTCACACTGGGTTGAAGGAGAGACAGGACCAACCAGGATAGGGAGACCAGGGTTTACTGCCAAGCTGTTAACTGTCACTGGAATGGCAGTTAGACCAGGGCCTATGGAACCAGCAGGCAACAGGTAAAAGTTTATAACAGTTTAATTGAGGGAAATAATAATGAAGGATGGGAATAAGGGATTCTATACTTACAACCTAAGGGCAAACCATAGGGGCAAGGGAAGGACTTGACTACACTATTCTAATTGACCTAAGCCAGGCAGGGCCCAAAGGAAGCAGTACTGAAGTCACAGGAAAAGCTCCTCCAAACCTGATTCCAGCCAGGTTTGGTCAGCTCAGCTAAAACGCCTGAGGATGGCTTTCAATTGGGGTCTCATGGTAACCAAGGATGGTCACAGGATGCCAAGAGCCAATTCCACCAGGACAGATGATCCAAGGTACCCAGGTAGGGAGAGTGGGTTTGCAATGCTGTCCACCAGATCACAAACCACTTCCCACTTGGTGCAGCTCTGCAGGTCTGTTGTCCACTTGCTGAAAGCCTCCACCTCTCAGAATCCCAGGGAATCTGGGTGCAGTTTTTCCCTAACTCTGAGATATCCCAGGGTTAGCAACAGTTATGTTCAACCACTAATGGAATCTCTCTCAGAACACAAGCCCCACTTCCTGCTCCTTCATTCCATCTTGGAATCCTCCAGCCCTTCCTCCTAGGTCCAACACTAATACTAAATTAATCTTCCTCACAACACATTGGAAGTTAAGCATCAGAGGCAGGATTTGAATCCCAGATCCTCTGGTTTCCAGGGCAACAATATACTGTGCCATGCAGAGCTGATTCTGAATTCCCAATTGGCTCAGATAAAAGATTTTGAGCAGAAGAGACTTTAGAAGTCATGAAATCCTACCCTTTTCATTTTACAGATGAGAAAACTCAAGTCCAGAGACATGAAGGGACATGCCTAGGGTCACAAAGCTACTAAGTGCCTGAGGTAGGATCAGAATCCAACTGGTCCAGACTCCTCCTTGTTGGGATCTCTGTCTGCTACACTAGACCCTAGAATAGGGCAGAATCCTGTATTTGGGAGCATTACAACCCTCCCAGGAAAGAGTTCCAGTGATGTTCTTTGAGCTTTGTCTGATCTGTAGGGTGTTGGATGATGAGTAACTCAGCAGTTTCAGGTACGTTGTCTGTCCTTATGTCTCTTGGATGATTAAAGGCAACTGTTGGAATCTCTTAAATAACTCAACCAACATCAGAGTCATGGGGAGGGGGAGAATCAACTTTTTTTGCAAGTTGTCTGAATAGTTGCTGATTTAATGATAAATAACAGTGACTCACCAGCCCTCAGCACTCCTATCTAATTACCGGATGGGCCTTAAGTAGGTTAAGTCATTCTTCCAAGTGAAGGAGAATCTTTCTGTCTTGAGCACAAATGATCCCTAAGATAGGATGGGGCAAACACACCTAGTCAGAGACAACAGTTCCCAAACTGAAGACCAGGTACAACTCTCCTTGCTTTATCTATACAAATAGATTTTTATCCTCTAAAAAATCCCCAAACATTTTTTTTTAACATTAAAGGCTTACCATGGGTGTGGTGCTGCGTGCCATAAGAGATCCTGCTTCCCTCTGAGAGATTTAGAGAGTAAAGTCAATACTGAGCCAGGCTGTAAAGACTCAGAAACAGGGGACAAACATGGCGGCCAAGACAATGAGCAAACAGTTATATCCAAGGCTTGGCTGGAGGTGGAGATGGGAAGTGGATTAAGACATGATGTGGATAGGTGAGTTAAGGGGGAGTCATGGATGATACAGGTATATACAGGATAAGGAAGGGCAGGGAGAAAGGAGGAAATGTTTTTGTTTAGTCTGGGAAGGCCACATGAAGGGTTTCAAAGGAGTTGTTTATGGGTCCTTGACTTTAATGGTAAAAAGAAGAATATTGACCAATGTTTATATAGGGATTTAGGGCTGGGAAAAAAG
>NW_025341345.1:0-2180 GCF_016433145.1 Gracilinanus agilis | reverse complement strand
GGGCAGAAGAGGAGAGGAGAGGAGAGAGGAGGGAAGGGGAGAGGAGAAGGTGAGAGAAGAGGAGAAGAAGAAAAGAAAAATGATGATGATGATACATGGTGGCACAGTGAATAGAGTATCAGATCTGGAGTTAAGAAGACTCCTCCTGTGACCCTGTTCTGTTCTGTGACCCTGGGCAAATCATTTAACCCTATTTTCCTCAATTTTTTCATCTGTAAAATGAGTCATAAAATGGAAATGTAAACCACTCCAGTTTCATTGCCAAGAAAATCCCAAATAGGGTCATGAAGAGTTGGACATGACTGAATAATGAACAAGAACAACAAAAAATTTATATTGTCCTTTAAGTTTTGCAAAATATCTTATGGACATATTATGCCACTTAATATCACAATAAGTTTGTGAAATAGGTGCCACTATTATTATATTATTAGATAAAGAAACTGAACTGAGAAAGGATAAGTAACTTCCATAGTGGTAAAGAAAGATATACTGTTCTTTGTTGTAGGGACAAGTCTGTCAGAAATACTTTTAAAATATTATTATTATTCCAATATAAACATTTCCTTCTTGAAGAAAGAAATGTCTAAACTGGTAGAAGTCACAATTTAGGTTTCCAGACAAGATGGTCACCTGAATAAAAGACAGACTTACCAGTTTTCACATACCTACTCTAGCAGAATCCCAAAGTTGTAGTAGATAAAATCATGATGAAGGATTCTATGTGGAATTACACTAAATGATTTCTTTTACCCCAGAACGGCACAAAGAGTCAGCCAGCCACCCTTCTCCCTCTACCCAAATTCCACTGCCAGTGTAGAATAGCCTTTAAGAAGATAATAGAATTGGCCAAGCAAATGTGTGCCCTTCAAAGGTTTATTGTCAGAATCAAACAAGATCTAGAAGCTTTTACAAAAAAAAAAAAAAATGAGAGCAGATACTGTACCACACAATTCCAAAAAGCAAAAGACAGTTTTATATCCCCAAAATAACTTTCTCTGCAAAGATGAGTATAGTTCTATAGCAGGGGAAATGAGCTCTTAATGGATAAAAGGGCTTTAAAGGAATTCTAAAGAAAAGAGAAGAGCTGAGTAGGAACTTTGAAATACAAATTCAAGTCCCCCAAAAAAGACCTAAAAAGGTACATTTATTTTAGTGATTGGAAGGTGCTCTCTGATGGCATAAGGCTAACTTTCTAACAGAGGTAGAAGAAAGAAATATTCCTTCAGAACTTTTATATTTTCAAAGGAATTATATAAGAAAAAACAAAGGTCACAGGTCTGGATTGGCTATGTTCTGAGGATATGAAGAAGGGAAAGAGAAAACAGGGTATATAAGACATAGGTATGCGTCAAACTGATTCACCATTACAATTTTAAAATTAGGGCTAACAGTACATTAATGAGATATATTCACCAGTGTGTACAAAGAGTATTAACTGTTAAATAATATAAACAACAGCCTTCTAGAGACAAACTTCTAACTTGATTCCAAAAGTTCCTATAAGTATGTCATGTACTCATGACAAGGTTCACTTTCTCCCCAGTTAGAGGCTACATGTCTCTCTCCCAAATGGCATTTTGGAAAGTCTACATTAACTTTTATCAGTACTTTTGAGTGGACACCAGATACTCATATTTCCAAAAGTGTAGAACACAGGAATTTGTCCTTAATTACAAGCTAGGATCAAGCTTATAGCAAAGTCCTCTAGGAGGTATTATTTATTGTTTTGGCTATGTGTGTTTACAACTCACATCTAAAGTCTGGTTGGCAATTGACCATCTAAAATTATGATAAAGGAAGGTACTAATCAAATTTCATATTCTTAACATCATTTTTAAACACATTAATATTTACTTTTTAGAAAAGTTAACATGGTTACATAATTCATGCTCTTACTTTCCCCTTCACCCCCCGATTTTCCACCCCCATTTAACATCATTTTAAAGTTGTTTACCACATTATGGGATATATACACATATCATTATTAGATGCTTTTGAGGTTGAGGTCATATATCATTAATAATCATTTATCATATTCAAAAGCTACATATGTCTTTACTAGGTTACTAAATTTGGGGAATCCACTTCATTGTCAAAATATGCCACTCAAGTTCTTTTCTTTTTTTTTTCATTTTTTTCCAAACATGTATTAATATTCATTTTTAACATGGTTACAT
>NW_025341344.1:0-4566 GCF_016433145.1 Gracilinanus agilis | reverse complement strand
AGAAAGGAAAGGAAAGGAGAAAGGAAAGGAAAGGAAAGGAGAAAGGAAAGGAAAGGAGAAAGGAAAGAAATGAATGAAGGAAGAAAAATGAAGGAAGGGAAGGAAGGAAGGAAGGAAGGAAGGAAATCTAGATTTTATCTGTTTTCAATAAAACATTTCATACTTTTCTTGAGTAGAAGATGGAAAGATATGGACAAGGCAATAATACAATTAGGTAGATATATAATTGGGTTCAAATTGGGACTCAAAGAGTAATCACTAATGGTCATCTTGGCAGATCTCCCTTTGGGTCCATGAAAGAACTATGTTTAGCCCCATGTCTATTAATGTTTTTATTAGCTATTTGTATAAAGGAATAAATTGCTTACTCATCAAATCTGAAGACTACAAAAAGCTGAACTGTATAGTAGCACCCTACTCAACCAGGGTGAAAATTCAAACAGGCCTTGACAGGCTAGGTCTTTGAATTGAATCTAATAAGATTAAATGTAATCAATATAAAATGCAAAGTCTCATATCTAGATTCAAAAATCAATTTTAAAAGTATAGAATGGAGGAAGCATGGTTAGACAGAAGTTTGGCTAAAAAAAATCTGCAGTTTTTAGGAGACCAAAAGCTCATTATGAATCCATAGTGTGATGTAAAAATCACAAGAGCTGATGAGATCTTGTGCTTTAGTGAGAGGCAAAGCTTCTAAGAATAAGGAGAAGATAGGACAAACCCTATCGGAATATTTGGTTCAGTTGTGAGCACCAAGTTTTAGGGACAGGGATAAACTAGAGAGAGTCCAAAGGGAGTCAAATGAGATGAGGAGGAGTCTTGAGTCGAGGATATAGAGGAATGGTTAAACAAACTAGGCATGTTTATCTTGAAGTAGAGAAGAATCAGGGGAAACATGGTTGTTGTCATGTACTTGAAGGGATGATACATGGACTAGGGATTATAAGTCTGTTTGGCAACAAAAAGATTGAACAAGGAATAATGGATACAAGTTGCAAAGTGGTCAATTTATGGCCTAAACAATTATGCAAAAATGCAAAAGTGGAATGGACTCTCTGGAAATGAGTGAAATCTTCAAGTAAATACTAGATGAAACTTAGATTTTGTCTTGGTGAGTATTCAATAAAACTATTCTAAAATGTAAGAGCCATTCTTATCTCTCATTCAAAAACAGGTGAAAGGTCTTATTTGGACCATAGGCCATGGTTTGTGGATCTCTAGGCTAGAGAACTGTTGAAGTCCTTCCAAGTTATGTGATTGTATAGAAACTAGGCTCAGAAAACCAGAAAGACCATCTAAACTACCAAAGATTCCTTTTCTATTAAAATAGTTTTTGTGTAGGGATGTATACATACATGAAGGTATATTCTCACCCCTTCATAATTTAGAATTGACTATAAACTAATCATTTACAATTCTCAAGAGACTTAATAATTTCCAAAGGCTTTTCATATACAACAACTCACTTGGTCCTCATAATAGCACCATAAAGCAAATGATGTATGTATTATATTCCTCATTTTATTTATGGATGAGAAATCTGAGACCCATCAAGGTAGTGTGACAGTCCTATTCTCCTACTGCAATAGGCATAAGTTTAAAAGTAGGTGTGTAAGCAGGCTAGGAAAAGCCTTAGCTGGAGGTCATGGACATTCTGAATGGAATGCAGGGGAAAGAGGAAGAAGCTTGTGCCTGAGAGAGACTCCATGGGGTTGGGTCAAAAAACTGTTGCTGACCCTGGGAAATCTCAGAGCTAGGGGAGCTGTATCCAGATTCCCTGGGATCCTGGAGAGTGGTGAAGGCTTACAGCAGAGGACATCAGACTTGCAGAGCAGCACCAAGTAGCGAGTGGTTTGTGATCTGGTGGACAGCATTGCAAACTTTCTCTCCCTACCTGGATACCTTGGATCATCTGTTCTGGTGGAGTTGACTCCTGGCATCCTGAAACCATCCCTGTATTAGCCATGAGATCCCAAGCAAAGCCACTCTCAAGTCCTCAGCTAAGCTGACCAAACCTGACTGGAACCAGGTTGGGAGGAACTTTCCCCTTGTGACTCCAGTACTGCTTTCTTTGGACTCTGTCTTGCTTAGACCTTAGAAGAGTGTAGATAAATCCCTTTCCCTTGACCTGTGGTTTGCCCTTAGTCTGTTAGTGTAGAAAAACCCTATTCCCATCCTTTACCTTAGTTTGTCCCTCATTAAAATACGTTATTAAACTCTTGCCTTTACCTATCAGCTTCTATAGGCTCTGTCTTGTTGACGCTGGGTGGCAGTTGGAGGCCAACAGCCATTTCTGTTACAGACATCCAAACAACCATTATAACACAGTCTCCTTACTTGTTGGGGCCCTTCCTGTCATTCTGTCTCCCACACACCCACCTGGACCCATATTTACTGTTTAAGGCACCTTTCCCTGGTTTCTCCCTTAACACTATGCCTTACTGAAGATAAAAGAACTGGCTGCACTCCTGAGTCACAACTAGGCATGAAATGTTGTGGTTCCCAGTTGAATGTTTGTTTATTGCATCAAATTAATCACAGGATTATATGAGTTAGATCAGAAGAGATCACCTAACGCATCTCTTCTTTTTTACAGAGGAAGGAACTAAGAGAAGATAAAATAAAGTGAGTTTCCCATGATCACAAAAAAAAAAAAAACAGTGCAATGACACAGATAGCAAACTGAGGGTGGCCTCATAGGATATAAATTTCGATCCTGGTTATGCTACTTATTAATTATGTGAGCTTGGGAAAAGCGGTTTCATGTCTATGTTCCTCACTTTATTTATCTGTAAAATAGGAAAGTTGAATTAATATCCTCAAAAATCCCTTCCAGTTCTGGAGCCATGGAAAATACCCAGTAGAAGTAACACTGTCAAGGTCCAAGCCCAAGTCTTTTGACTCCAATAAACCAAGTCACCACCTTAACATAATTAGGCACACGTGATTTTATTCTGTTACCTGGCAAAAAGGAGCCATAGATTACTGATGGATGGGAATGGAGTTGGATAAAGGGCCTCAGCTACTCCCAAGGAGATCAGTGATAATAGGCCTGTTCTGATACACTCTGTTAATGACTTTTGGTTCTCATCTATAACTGTTTTTCAATATCCATTGAGCCTGGCCACTGAGAGAAAAGTGGAATAACTTAGAGAAGTGGGTTAAGAGCACATTAATTTACTCTATAGATTCTTGGAAAGCCTTTTGAACTTAAACTCTTAAAGTCAATTTGTCTCTATTTCAATTTCTATGAATAAAATGCTTACTCATTTTAATGAATGTATTCCTTCATAACATTTCTAAAAATGCTCAAGGAAAAATATGCATTATTAACGATATCACAAAGGAGGAGAGAGAGACAGAGACAGAGTCAGAGACAGAAGCAGAGATAGAGACAGACAGACAGAGACAGAGAGCAGAGGAATTAGGCCTCAGAGGCTTTAATGGGAAAATGAGTTTCAGCTTCTAAAAAATATGAGCTAACAGCACTAGAAAAATATAATCTCAAACAACATATATTTGTGGGAGGTGAAAGCTTAGGCTCTAAGCCCTAGAGGCATCTATTACATAGGAAACCTAAGGCTAGTTGGCAAATGAGATATATATTCACGCAAAACCAAATGCTTGAGGCCAGAGACACTGATTTGCATGCCTGAAGGGAGCACACCAGGAAAATATCAATAGAACACGACATAATCCGTCTTCCCAGCACAAGAGTGTGGAAGGAGCACTAGACTTAAAACTGTATTCTTGTCCAGGATTTACCCTTTACTAGCTTTGTGACCCTGATCAAGTCACTCCACTACTCTGAGTCTGTCTTTCTTGTTTTATAAAATGGCAACAAGAATTTTTGAACTTCATGCCCCCTGGATTATCATGAGAAAAGTGATCTGTAAACTGCTGGAGAAAAGTGAGTCACTGTAGTATTATTTCACAGATCGATAATTTCATTGGTTCATATGTTTTCTCAAACAAATGCAGAACAAAGCCCCTAAATTAGATGGTCTTCATGTGAACCCCTCAAAAATGGTCACCTGTTGGGCATCACCTGTTATTAGCCTGTAAAAACCTTATTTAGGCTAGTTTTTAAATTACACCTTTTCCCCTCTCTTAACCACTCTCCTCTGCTCTTCCATTTCATACTCTATATTTTAAGGATTTCCATATTGGTATTGTCCAGTCATTCAGGTTTGAAAAATTAGAATTAATCTTGATTCTTTCCTCCCCCTTGCCCCACATATCCAATCAATTGCCAAATTTTATCAGTTCTTCCTGCCCAACATCTGTAACATCACTTTCTTTCCAATCAGATGGCCACCACCCTTATTTTAAGACCTCAATTTACCATTCAACAAGTTTCCATTAACCGCATTTCTGGGCCAAGTATAAAAGTGAAACAATTCCCCCTTTCCTCAAAGAGATTACATTTTGTCAAGGAGCATGTTTCTGTTTCTGTTTCTCTCTCTCTCTCCCTTTCCCTCCCTCCCTCTCTGTTTCTGTCTCTGTCTGTCTATCTGTCTCTTTTTCCCTCTCCCTCCCTCCCTCCCTCTCTCCCTCTCTCTCTCT
>NW_025341343.1:0-4907 GCF_016433145.1 Gracilinanus agilis | reverse complement strand
CTTCCTTCCTTCCTTCCCCCTTCCTTCTTTCCTTTCCTCTTTCTTTCTTTCCTTCTTTCCTTCCTTCCTTTCCTCTTTCCTTCCTCCCCTCTTTCCTTCCTTCATTCCTTCCTTCCTTCATTCCCTCCCTCCTTCCTTCCTTCCTCCTTTCCTCCTCCTTGTCTCTCTTCCTTCATCCCTGTTACCATTATGCCTCATTGTATTTGGAGATGAATAAGTTCTCTAAGGGTAGGCCAGTGAAGCACTGGCTCTGGCAGGTCTGAACAAGTTGGAAATATCATGTCATGAGATATCTGAAAAAAAAAAGCAGAAACATGTCTACCAGAGCATGCATTTTTCATTTTTAATTTATCTTTTTATTATTACTATTATTTTGCTATGGCAATTTCTGAACACTCGACATGCAGAGGGAAAGACCACTTAAAGATGAAACCATGGATCTCTGGAAGGGTTGAAATAGAATATTATTCTTCGGTGAAAAAATTTATAAGTAAAATAATGATTATAATGTATATAAATGAGATGGTACTTGTAAAGCACTTAGCACAGTGCCTGGCAAAGAGTGGGTACTTAACAAATGTTTGTTTCCTTAGTGAAGTCATAGAGCTATAGCTTGCAAAGGAGTCTCAGAGTTTCCCATATTTAGAACTGGAACTCAGAAAGCATTTTGCAGGTAAGGAAACTGAGTCTCAGAGAGACTTAAGGACTTGCTTATAATCAGACACAAAGTAATTGTTGGGGGTGGAGAGAACACAGGCATTTGAAGTTGTCTT
This sequence comes from Gracilinanus agilis, assembly GCF_016433145.1. Classification (NCBI taxonomy): domain Eukaryota; kingdom Metazoa; phylum Chordata; class Mammalia; order Didelphimorphia; family Didelphidae; genus Gracilinanus; species Gracilinanus agilis. Next base: position 4,134 of record NW_025341343.1, on the reverse strand, counting down.
ATGACTTAAGAGCCAGTGCTTTTCCCATTGTACAACTCTGCCTCTAATCTTGTATAACTCTTGTCTGAAAACTTAAATCCTAAAAGGGAATTTATTAGGGGGTGAATAGACCTAGGGAACTTACATGAACACTAAAGTCAAATGATACATGTCAGTTCCTGAATCCCAGCTTTCTATTGTCCAGTAAGTCTGGATCTTGGAGCAGCCAAATGGTGCAAATCTAGGATCAGAAAGATTTGAGTTCACATCCAGCCTCAAACACTAGCTGTGTGACCCTGGACAAGTCACTTCTATTTGCCACAGTTCCACATCTATGATGAGGACACACTGGAGAAGGAAATGCCAAACCACTCCAGTTTCTGATAAGAAAACCCCATGGACAAGTCCAAGGGATCACAAAGAATGGAGCACAACTAAACAACAGAGTCCAGATCTTGGCGGGGAGGGAGACAGTATTATACATATTTTAAAGTCTTTTTTAATGAGTTATAATAAACAGTTCTGTAGTTTACATATAATTATATTGAATGGCATTTTTTAGCAAATTGTGTCATTTTGTGAATTTTCAAATTTTCACATTTTACAAAATTTCCTGTGCCAAAAACAATCCGTGAAAATGATTTTGTGTGAAATGTCTTGAACGCCAAGTTTAGCTGATTTTTGCTGTACAGTATAAGCAAACAGTTTTGTTCCTTCTTCCTTCAAGGCCTTTTTCTCCATGTTGTTTTCTATTGCTGGCTTCCCCCTCCTCCACCTTCATCCTTTCTAAGCTTCTTTCACTCTGTTTACAAGCCTTTTGTTTCTGCTTCTAGCTCTTTCTCTAACATCACTCCCACACTACTATACCACCAAGCCTAAGGCTATGGGTTTGGCTAAGGGTCACAGAGGTCATGAGTTTTCCACTTAAAGAAAGAAAAAGATCACAGATCACTTCAGCTCTCTCTCCTGCCCTCATTTCCAAGAAATTCACCCTAGAACATTGCATCAAGGATTATTCCTCTTGGGCCAAGTAGAGTGCTAACCACTATAGAGGTTGCAATGTTCTTCCTAGACTAACCCCAGGGAGAGACCTATTTTGAGATCCATGAATATAGATGGTGGAGTATTCCAATAGGTATTTGAGCACAGCCTTCTGGGCTATTCCTGACTCCATTCTCCTGAGAGGAGTGAAATTGTTTCTCCAAAGAAGGAAGGAGAATGAATATTTTCCCCATTTTTCCTCACTGTTATTTGCTTCTAGAGGCCAAATTCCATTCCAGATGATGCAACCGGAAGCTGCTTTCCTGCCTGGAGGTAGCTGAGTAGGGAGAGAGTTGATGTTCGACCTGTGTCCACTGATCCCAAGGTAGCCTTTGACTATGTGAAAAACCCAGCAACTTACATCACTTTTGAACAGGCTGAAGAGAAGGGGAATTCCTTAGTCTTAGAGCAGAGATTATAGGAAAGAGGCAGAGTAGAACCCTGGAGGTAGAATGACTGCAATCTTTCCAGACAGGAAGTGGTGGTGGTGATGGTGGTGGTGGTGGTGGTGAGGGATGGGGTCTATTATTTATTAATTCTATACCAAAAGAAACAACCACTCCAATTACTCCTTGTGGCATTCCTTATGGAAGCCACAGAAGCTTATACTGTATATTGTAGAAAAGCCACATAATTACACCTTGGCACTTTATCCAGGCCTCATGGCTTAAATTTGTATTCTTGTACCCTTCTGCTGTATTTAGCCCACAGGCTAATTTCTACCTGCTGGATATAATTTTGTTTGCAGTAAGTAATACTGCCAAGAACACTCTTAGCAAATATTCTACTGATTCAGCGTGGTAGGAAGTGTGCCATGTTTGGAATCTGTGAACTTGAGGTTGATTCCTCACTTTGCTCCTTACTACTTCTGGGACCAGGGATGAGCATAAGATCATAGAGTTAGAACTAGAAAAGGGTCTCAGAGGACAGCTCATGTAGTCCTCTCATTTTTCAAATGAAGAAACTGAAAACCAGAGAGTTAAGAGGCTGGTAAACCCCAGCGCTAAACCCCAGAGATGGACTCTTAGAACTAGATCCTTGCCAGGACTCAGTTTCTTCATTTATATAATAGGGACCTCCAAGATACCTTCTGATAATCGATAACTCTTCTATCCCATATAAGACCAGAGAAACTTCACAAGCACCTGATTTATCTTATTTGGTTAAGAAAATGAGGGGCTTTTTTTTTGGTCAGGGAGTGGTATGATCTTTTGAATGTTCACAAATACTCTAAACTAGTTTCTAGAAATGTTTCGGGGATGTCTGTATGTTAGTGCATCTTTAGATGTCCTGATGCCTTTCAGGTCCTAATGCTTTCCAGGTCACAGCTTGTCAAACCACAGGGTTATTTTGGGGATAGCGGGAGATCTTTGATGACTTCATGACCTTGTTCCTAAATAGAATCTATTACTTTTATAGCAGTATTTTGAAGATGACTTTTAATATTCAGTGATGGTTTGTTTTTTTTTTGGTGCCCAGGTCACACTCTATTTTAGAGATGAAGCAGAGTTTAAGTGACTTGTTTGGAGGCCCACAGCAAGCTACTAATTGAACTAAAAGCAAAACTCAAAGAGGTTTTTGGCTTTGGATTCATCATTGATTAGCATATAAGAGTCCTTTACAGTAGTGTGCCAAGCTAAAAAAAAAGAGCTCTGATCCATACATAAAGATCATGGCCAAGCATATATTGACTTATTATTAATATTATCAATGTTTTGGACTATTAAAAATTTTTTTTACATTTTATGTTTACATAATTAGCCATCAATCAGGGTTTCAAGGAAGAAATATTTTACTAAGTATAGTGAGCCCTACTCTTTCCAAATGAAGGAAATGAGGGTTCCATGGAAGAGGGGGAGGAGGATGTTTCTTTTACTATTGTGGGTAGGATGACTCCATCTCTGTCATGGCTCTATGAGTGAAACTGCCTGGATAGGGCAAGGCAAGGCAAAGGAAAGAAGTGTCATGAACTGGTAAACACATCACCGCAGGAATTCTGTGAGAAATGTTTGTCCGCTTGGTTGACCTTCCTAACAACGAATGGAAAGGGCACCCTTCATCGCTCAGCTTAAGTTTGCATAGCTGGACCTTTCAAGCTCCCAAGCAACTGAGATATTTGGGTCATTCTCAGGTGCAATTTGGTGTAAGCTCAGGCAAAACAATTAAGCGTGATGAGGAGAAAAGGGTATGTAGAAGAAGGGGAAGAGTGAAGTCTTGTATTTACATAACTTATTTTTAAAGCACGATATCATCTATTAATCTGGATATTTTTAGAAGCTTTCAAGCCCTCAAGCACAGCCACTCATTTAACAAGCTTCTATTAAGTGCCTGCTGTATACTGAATACTGTGGAAAGAAGATAAGATATGGTCTCAGCCCAGAGATTAGGTGATGACCCTGAAATGATGATTACTGTTTCAAACTTGATTGAGTAAAAAAGGAGAAGAATTATTTTCAGATTATCAACTTTAGAAATGGTAGCAGAGAAACTAGGTAAAACTTTCTCCCTTCTTGCTGAATACACGGATAAGCCTAATTAATTAAATACTGCATGTAGTTAAGAAAAAAAGACACCAAAAAAGACATACATTTCCGATAAAGTAAGCCAAATAGAGGGTGAAATAAATGAAATTGTTTTTGAAATATGGCTCATGTTAAAACACCAAGAGCTAAAATAATGAATAAGAGAAGAGAATATGAAAACTAGAAGGGGACACAAAGTTTAGAAACTTGTCTACGGAAAGCAAATCAGATTTATTAAAAGAATATTTTCCCCACAAGGAGCAAATGTCTTCTCTCCAATGCAGCCTTTTTCAAAAGAATATTCCTACAGAGAATAAATTTGACTATTAAGCCAGATTATCCATCAGGCATATTTGCTGCTGCTTTTGCCAATCATGTAGCTTTTGTGGGATATTTATAGCAGGAGAAAGCTCTCTACTATGATTTTCCTTGTGTAGGCCTTTTTTGAACCTGCTACCCAAAGAAACAAGCTTGGTTTTTGTTTTTATTTCCCCTACCACCCCCACAAAGCTAAATGGTTAAAGAGGCCATGAAAATTCCAGTGATTCCCATTTCAGCTATTATTATTATTATTATTATTATTATTATTATT
>NW_025341342.1:0-10021 GCF_016433145.1 Gracilinanus agilis | reverse complement strand
CCCCTCCCTTTCTCTCTCTCTCTCTCTCTCTCTCTCTCTCTCTCTCTCTCTCTCTCTCTCTCCCCCCCCATTCCCTCCCTCTCTCTCCTTCTGCTTCTACTCCAGAGTAAAATTCTGACAAGAAAGGAGACCACTAGGTAGCTCAGTGAATAGAGCACTAGGCTTAGAGACAGAAGGTCTCTTCTGTCTCTAAGCCTAGTTCAAATTGGATTCAAATGTGGCCTCAGATACTTCCTAGCTGTGTGACCCTGGACAAATCACTTCATCCCCATTGCCTAGTCCTTACCATTCTTTCTGCCTTGGAACTAATAAATAGTATGTATAGATTCTAAGATGGAAGGTGTGGGTTTTTTTTTAAATTCTGAGGAAATTCCTAAAAGAAAATGTAGCTATACGTCATACTGAAGTTCCCTCCAAATGTGGATTAAAAAGTCCCTTCTTGGAAAGACACTCAATGTACAATGGAGACATTTAACATCTGTTTTCTGGCTCACAGAAAGTACATGAGATCCTGAGGAACTCAAAGGTGTGCATGAAGCACACAAGAAAACATAAAACATTGCAGAGAGCCCTTATGCTCATCATCCTCCCCGGACAGTGAAAGCCCTACATGGACTATGGGATGGCTCTTTCTCACTCCCCTCAGAACTGTATTGTCTGAGCAGCTGGCCCAGCCCTAACCACCTGGCTTTCCTTTGTCTGTCAGCTACAAACATCACTTGTCAGCGACCCTCTTTTTCTTTAAGAGGCACCCTGAAATCTTCTCCCTCTAGCAGCTGCCTCCCAGCCTAGGAACTCAGTAACGATGCACCAACCAGGTTCATGTCCAAACTGGTTGGGTTCATTCCTCAGGACTGCCAGAATTCAGTTCAGAGAAGGGACCAGAAAACCAAAGAGAATGGCTATTTGGGCCTTACTAGGCAAGGACAGGCTGCTTTTCATCAGTACGTGCTTCTCAAGCATGCCGTCATTGCCAACGGGGACTTCGAGTCTCCTCTGCCTCCACTGTCAGAAGTCCAAGAGAAGGAACATGCTAGAAAAAGGTCCCACAAGACAGAGGGAAGGATCAATCCAACAATGCTCAGGCCCCGCAATGGGGAGGGATTCCTATCCCCTTGTTTAGGTTACAATTGTCTTTGAGACAGTTCCTGGCCACTGAAGATCAGCTGGGAGTGGGTGAGTTATCCCAGTAAGGTGCAAGTCCCTCAGAAGCCTGGGGGCAGGGCTCATGTCCAGCCCCATCAGAAGGAAGTACCCCAGCCAACAAATTAGGATTCCCCTGATCACCCTGTTACACTTTTCACCTCCAAATCACTTCTCAGCTCTTGCAATCTGGCTTCCAAAGTCATCATTCAAATGAAACAGCTAAGGGGCAGCTGGGTAGCTCAGTGGAGTGAGAGTCAGGCCTAGAGACAGGAGGTCCTAGGTTCAAACCCGGCCTCAGCCACTTCCCAGCTGTGTGACCCTGGGCAAGTCACTTGACCCCCATTGCCCACCCTTACCAATCTTCCACCTGTGAGACAATACACCGAAGTACAAGGGTTTTAAAAAAACCCCATTATCTAGCCAAATGAAACAGCTAACCATGATTTCCTAGTTGCCTAATGTAATGGCCCTTTCTCCATACTCATCCTTCCTGGCCTTGGATGCCAAGGTCACTCGTTCTTGGTCACCTGTTCCTCTTTTTTTAAGCCCTTACCTTCTGTCTTGGAATCAATACTGTTTACTGGTTCCAAGGCAGAAGAGTGGTAAGGGCTAGGCAATGGGGATTAAGTGACTTGCCCAGGGTCTGTAAGGAATAAAATTTAGGTATTTATAGATATATATTAAAAATATGTGGCCGCCAGGAATCAACAATTTAGGTTGATTCCGTAATTAAATCATCCCCAAGTCAGCATCGGGTTGAAGAGTTTATTTATAATCGGTAGGTAAAAGTAGGAATAAAGAGAAAAATAGAGGCCAGTCCAGGCCTGGACTGAGAGAGAAGGTTAAGGGGGCTAAATAAATGAAGCTATAAGCCACAAGACCCAACAGTCGAATAGGCAGAGTTTAGAATTGGCCCAGCAAGGCCAAGGAAGTCAGCCTAACTTACCCATGTGACAATATAGAGCGTAAGCGTTCTGTGGTCTCAGGAGATGCTTCTTCTTCCAGTTGGAGACGGCAACTCTCTCCGAAGGAAGTTCACTCCCTTACTTAAAGAGATAGTGTCTTTAATCACTTCCTGTGGTCCACCTCTAATTCAAATGGACAAATGGCAGTTTCTACATTGATTAGGACTGCCCACTACATTGATTAGGACTGCCCAAAGGGCAGTCCCTTATTCTTGATTTGTTACTTATTGTCACATGTGGGTAACTCGTCTCCCCTCCCCACTAAGGGAGGTGAGAGTGACATCATTAGCACGCCTGGGTTGAGTAGATTTTTGACTATTAATGGGATTGAGCTAATTCTATTTACACAGGTCACACAGCTAGGAAGTGTCTGAGGCCAGGTTTGAACCCAGGACCTCCCATCTCAAGGCCTGACTCCCAAACCACCGAGCCAGCTAGCTGCACCCCTTCAGTCCTCATCTTCCAGTGGTTTACTGGAATCTCCATTGGCACGTCCCATAGCAGCTCAAACTCAGTATGTCCCAAACAGAACTCCTTCCCCTTCAATCTACTTCTTTCCTCTTCAATCAAATGAAAGCATTTATTAAGTGCCTAACTGGGTACTAGGCACTTTGTCAGGTACTGCCAGGCCAGCCATGTTTATTCCATTCCTCTCTTGCCTCCGCTCCTGACTCTCCAGACTTTGCACTGTCCTTTCTTCTTTCAGCTCCCTTTCGTATGTGGTCTCCCCCTAATTGAATGGAAACTCCTTGAGGACAAGAACTATCTATCTGTTTTTAAATGAAAAAAAATTAAATTACTGTTTATTTATTTTAAACTAAAATATTAAAAACAACATTTTAATTTTATTATTTATGTGTAAAATAATTTATAATATTTATTTCTTTTAATTTTGAGTCCCAAACTCTGTCCTTCCTTCTCTTTTCTACCCCCTTGATGAGAAGGTAAACAATTGGGTCTACATTAAATATGCACAGTCATGCAAAACAAGAGAAGATCTTTCTTGTTGCTTAGTGCTTCTCCAAAGCTTGGCACAGTGCCTAGCACACAACAAGCATTTAATAAATGCTTAGTAATTCGACTTGTCTAGGGACACATCACTGCCCTCAAGGAGCCCATGTCCCACAATGTCCACACATGAGTCGATTCTTCTGATTTCCCTGTTTCTGTCCAGAGTGTCATCATTCTTCTGTTTTTAACCCTTTTCTGACCCCTCTTAATGGTTGTGCCTTCCTTCTGGTGATTATTTCCTGGTTGTCCTATCTATAGCATGTTTGTCTGGGTGGCTAAGTGGTATTGTGGGTGTAGTGGATAGAGTTCTGGGTCCAGAGTCAAGAAGACTTATCCTTCTGAGTTCAAATCTGGCCCGAGACACTATCTAGACGGGTGACCCATGGCAAGTCACTTCACTCTGTTTGCCTCAGTTTCTTCATCTGTAAAATGAGGTAGAGAAGAAAATGGCCAACCACTCCAGTATCTTTGGGAAGAAAAGTCCAAATGGGGTCACAAAGAGTCAGACTTGACTGAAACAACTGAACAGCTTAGCTTGTTTGTACCCATGTTTGCATCTTTTCTCCCTTATTAGACTATAAGCTCCTAGAGGGCAGGGATTGTCTTTTGCTGTTCTTTGTATGGCTCATGCTTTGCACTATGCCTATGTCAACCTGAACAAACGCAGAACTTCCAGGTAGTTAAAATAAGGGTCTTTACTGAGGTAGGAAGATGCACAGAGCCTCAGTTCTGGGACTTCCAATGAACTACAGAACACAACGTGCTTATAGAGATTTTTGAAGGGGGGGAGGAAGGGCGTAGCTTGCCACCCACTTGGGAATGAAGCACTGGGCACAGTCTAAAATGGCTGAGAGCTGTCTAGTCCCAATAGCCAGAAGCTATGATGCCTGGGAGAAACTAGGAAGACAAAAAAGGATCCTTCAGATGTGATTCTCCTAATCCTAACTAGAGGGATCCAGGGATGCTGGAGTGTCTATTGTTCAGCCTGGGATAGAGGCAGTCAGGTTTCTTGAAGGCAGGTTATCAGGGACAAAGGTCCATCTGGGGTGTCATAAACGAGGTTGTCACCACCTGGCACCAGCATGTTTTTAATCAGAGCTTGTTGTTTCACTGACCCAGGTGGGGTCACCCTAGGAGTCATCCTTAGCTCCGTATTTCCTCCTCAATCTCCCCTGTCTCCATAACCAATCAGAAGTCAAGTCTTGCTGATTCTTCTCCCTTGCTCTCCCTTGCATCTGTCCCTTTCTCATCACCTCCAATAAACCTCCAGTTTAGACTATTAGTCTCTTGTCTCCAGTCATTCATCTCTCCATTCCATCCTCCGCACTGCTGCTAGGTTGAAGTCCTTAAAGGGCAGTTTCAACCATTCCCTGCCTTTCTCAAAAAGCTACTGTGGCTCCCTATTGCCCCTAGGATCCAATAGAAACCCCTCCTTTTGACATTTAAAACTACATTTTGGCTCCAGGGTATTTTTCCAGGCTGATTATACATTGTGCTCTGGCCACACTAGCCTGATCATTTGTTTTTGTTTTTGTTTTTTTTCCCCTCCACACTACGAAATGCTATCTCCCACCTCTAGGCCTCTGCTTAGATTATTCCCTATTCCTGGCATGCTCTCCTTATATCTGCTTTAGCTTCCTTCCAGACCCAGATCAAGGGCTGCTTCTTTCAGGAAGCCTTTCCTGATTACCTCTGTAGTCTCTGGGAAAAAACAGAGCCAAAAGTGATTTTCCAAAGAATAACAAAACTGAGGGGTCTTATAAACTTTTGGGGGAATAAAGGACCTGGAAGTATGATTGATTAGTTTTACAATGGCCACAAGGAAATGAGGAGTCCAGGGCTGGATCATCAGGGAGAGGCTGATAAAAGGATTCCAGCCAAGGTCTGGGCCACCTGGGAAGAGGTGTCTGATACTATGAAAGAAACTTCTAAGACAAAAAGGATACTTAAGATCTGATTATATATTAATCTTACCTAACCTGGGATCATCAAGTACCTGAAGGTTGATTGTTCAGTCTGAGACCAGGTCAGTCTGGGACTTCCCTGAAAGGCAAAGTTCCCAAGGGACAGGGGCAAAGTTGGGGCTTCCAGAAACACAGAATTCAACTAGCTGTTTCCCCAGGCCATCTTGCCATCTGCCCTGCTGCCACACAGGTGCTTTACAACCCCTGCCTCCACTTCTTGCTCTGGGTACAGTTATCAAATCAATATTACCTCTGCTTTTTGGGTCATTTGGCTGCTCTCTTACACCATTCTCCATCTCTGGTACTGACTGGAACAGAACTCCCAGGCCACCCTTCCCCACACGTTGTCTTCCCCTATTTTAGAGTGTAAATTCCTTGATGGAAGGACTGCCTCATTTTTGTATTTGCATCTCCAGCACTTTATCCTGGGACATAATAGGGTTTGATAAATGCTATTCATTTATTCATGCATAGAAGTAAATCTGAAAAGAATCTAAGGGGTTTAGCCATCAGAACCAAAAAAATTAATGTGATCTTGAGTATGTTAAGAAAAATGGGGGCCGAGGGTAGGAGGGTAATGGTGGGTGGGTGGGGGGCAGCTAGGTAGCTCAGTGAATTGAAAGAAGGCCTGGAGACCCAAGGTCCTGGGTTCAAATTTGACTTCACTTCCTAGCTGGATAACCCTGGGCAAGCTACTTAACCCCCCACTGTCTAGCTTTTACCACTATTCTGTCTTTGGATGGATTGATTCTAAAACAGAAGATCAAGCTTATTTTTTTAAAAAAGGAGGACAAGGGGATCAGAGAGAAACCATTGGGGGCAGGAAGAGTTCCCAGAAGAGATGAGGTTTGAGTTGAGTCTTGAAGAATGAACCTTGAAGACTGGGCAGGAATGGACCCAGAATGGACCAAAGGCACAGGCGTGAATGAATTCAGACTGGATGGGCAAGGTAAGACCAGAGCATAGAAGGCCTTTACCTGGCAGGAGATTTTATTTATTTTTAAAAATTTAAATATTTATTTATTTTAAATTTATTTTTAAATACTTTTTTTATTTTTAAATTTTTATTTTTTAAAAAATATTTTTCCATGGTTACATGATTCTTGTTTCCCTCCCCTCTTCCCTCCCCCATCCCGGAGCTGACAAGCAATTCCACTGGGTTATACATGTGTTATCACTTGATACCTATTTCCATATTATTCATTTTTATAGAGTAATCTTTTTAAAACCAAAACCCCAAATCATATACCCATACAAACAAGTGAGAAATCATTTGTTTTTCTTCTGTGTTTCTACTTCCACAGTTCTTTCTCTAGATGTGCATAGCATTCTTTTTCATAAGTCCCTCAGGATTGTCCTGGATCACTGCACTGCTACTAGTAGCAAATTCAATTACATTTGATCGTCCCACAATGTATCAGTCTCTGTGTACAATGTTCTCCTGGTTCTCATTTCACTCTGTGTCATTTCATGGAGGTCTTAAGATTCATAGAGAACTCAAGCAGTTTATCATTCTTTATAGCACAATAGTATTCCATCACCATCATACACCACAATTTGTTCAGCCATTCCCCAATTGAGGGACTTCCCCTGATGTTCCATTTTTTTTTTTTTTGCCAGAACAAGGAATGTGGCTATGAATATTTTTGTACAAGAATATTTTGCACATTTTTTATATTCTCTTTGGGGTATAAACCTAGTAGTGGTATTGTTGGATCAAAGGGCAGGCCTTCTTTTAAAGCCCTTTGGGCATAATTCCAAATTGCCTTCGAGAATGGTTGGATCAATTCACAACTCTACCAGAAATTTATTAGTGTCCCAATTTTGCCACATCCCCTCCAACATTTATTATTTTCCTTTACTGTCATACTGGCCAATTTGCTAGGTGTGAGGTGGTACCAAGAGTTGTTTTTATTTGCATTTCTCTAATCAGGAGGGATTTAGTACGCTTTTTCATGTGATTTTTGATAGTTTTTATTTCTTCCTCTGAAAATTGCCTATTCATATCCCTTCACCATTTGTCAAATGGGGAATGGCTTGATTTCTTGTACATTTGACTTATGCTTGTCCTTCTTGTACATTTGAATTTGAGAAATTAGACCTTTGTTAGAGATTTTTGTTATAAACATTTTTTCCTGGTTTGTTACTTCCTTTCTAATTTTGGTTGCATTGGTTTTGTTTGTATAAAGCCTTTTTAATTTAATATAATTGAAATTATTCATTTTATATCTTATAATGTTATCTCTAATTTACTTATAACTTCCCTCTTTATATTTAAGTCATTTACCCATTTTGGATTTATCTTGGTATAGGGTATGAGATGTTGATCTAAACCTAGTTTTCCCCATACTGTTTTCCAATTTTCCCAGAAGTTTTTGGCAAATAATGGGTTCTTGTCCCTAAAGTTTGGATCTGTGGGTTTGTTGAACACTAACTTGCCTGGAAAGAGATTTTAGATGGTATGCTCAAAAGCCTGGGGTAGTGAGTGATCTATGAAGTAGGAGCCCTGAATTCTGGTTCTTTCTCTGTCATATACTACTGGTATGATCTGAGGTATAACTACCTCAGAGAGGATTAATCACTAACTCAGAAAGAGGAACCTACTCAGTAGATCTTAAAGGGAGTAGCCCTGGGGGCAGCTGGGTGGCTCAGTGGACTGAGAGCTAGGCCCTGGGTTCAAATCTCGCCTCAGACACTTCCCAGCTGTGTGACCCTGGGCAAGTCACTTGACCCCCATTGCCTACTACCACTCTTTTGCCTTAGAACCAATACACAATATTGATTCTAAGATAGAAGGGAAGGGTTTAAAAAAAAGGGGGGGGGGATGGCCCTACCTGCTAGTCCCTCCCCCAACCTCATCTCTATGTCTCTGTCTCTAAGTCTTTCATTTACCTCTTCATGAATTTCCATTAAAGAAAGGGGGTATAGAGGGTGTTCTCCCCAAATTTTTTTAAACCTTTACCTTCTATCTTAGAATTAGTATAAGTATCAGTTTCAAGGCAGAAGAGAGATGTAGGGGCTAGGCAACTGGGGTTAAGTGACTTACCTAGGGACACACAATTAGAAAGTGTCTGAGTCCATATTTGAACTCAAGATCTCCCATCTCTAGGCCTGGTTCTCAATCCACTGAGCCACCCAGCTGCCCCTTGAAGTGGATATTTTTAGCCTTGGAGGCAACCTTGCATTTGAGGAAAGGATGGCCACTGACAGGCGGAAGAGCCCGAGCCCCCACCTGGCTTGCCAGGAGATACTGACCTTCAAGGATTTGTTTGCACAGTGCAGAGTTGAGGTGAGGTGGAAATGCTGATTCGAATGTTTTAAGTCTCATCCTCCTGGGAGAGTTTAAGAGTTGTGAGTTGTTACAAGCTTCTGCTGCTGCTGCTGCTGCTTGTTGAAGCCTATTAATGTTCACTTGTGAGTGTTTTGAGTTAAGCATTTCTTTTATGTGGCAGAAATAGAAAGCTGTCGAATACCTGATTTATGGTGCTCACGGAGCATCTTTCTATACCCCTCTTTTTGGGAATACCTTAGACACGAGCCAAACCTAAGCTTTAGGCTCTGGTCTGGAGAATGTCACAAGTATAAGAGAAGTAGAGAGCCTGGGCGCCCTCCCTTCTGTCTCTAGGACAGAGCAAAGTCTTTGAGCCTGAGCCTGGAATAGGAGCCTTCTTTCGAGAAAGTTTTTTGAGGGTGGGGATCATTTGACTTTTGCCTCTATCTTCCCAGTCTCTAACATGCTATCTTGGAACATGTATTCAGTCATTTTTTCGGTCGTGCCTGACTCTTTGTGACCCCATTTGGGGTTTTCTTGGCAAAGATACTGGAGTGGTTTGCCATTTTCTTCTCCAGTTCTTTTTACAGTTGAGGAAACTGAGGCAAACAGGGTTAAGTGACTTGATAGCTAGGACATATCTGAAGCTAGAATTGAATTCTGGAAGATAAGTCTCTCCAAGTCTGGTATACTATTCACTGTACCACCTAGCTGCCCATCTGGAACATAGTAGGTGCTTAATAAAGTTCTTTAAAGCTAAAAAACAATTGACATTTCCTATACCGGGCTTTTCCTGATCTAAGTGATCAACCCCCTAGACTTTTCATTTTGTATCATCCCTCTGCCTCCACTACCCAAAAAATAAGGAAAAATATGTTTGGTGAAACTAATTAGCACACGAATTGACAACCTATATAATACTCCACACCCTCACCCCTCCAAAGAAGAGAAGAGAGACAAGCTTGCTGCCCTTCTTCAGACAAGGCCTGAACAATAGCAAATGCATTGGAATCCAATCAATGGGTGATAAGAGGCATCAGATATGGTTCCCTATCCTGGGCACTGCTTGGCTTCTCTCTACCAGGACCAGCACCTCTAGACCAGACCCTTGGAAACCATTCCCATAAAGCCTAAGGAAGTTAATGTGTTCAGTTTTGGAACTCCTGCCCTACCCTGGGGACAAACTGCTTGGATGGGCCAATGAGTGACTCATCCCTACCTCCACCAGCCCACAGTATCTGTCCTGGCCTTGAGTTCAGACCAGATTTAGAAACAAGAGAGTCAAAGAATTTGGGAGTTGGGAGGAAGGAGCCTCCAATCTGAGGACCTCTAACCACTCTACTACAACATCTCCAGCCTCTGGTTGTAGGCCTCCAGGAACGGGGAGCAGCCCCTCCATTCTGGAACAACTCTCATTGTGGGGAAGTTCTTTCTGACACCTCGCCTAGTCTCTCAGCAACTTCTCCCTATTGCTCCTGGGTCTGCCTTCTGGGGCCAGACAGAACAAGGCTAACAACAATCCTTCAGATACTTGATATAGCTCTCATGAACACCCTGACCAGCATGAAACAGCTCTTATGAACAGCTCCATGTTTCATATCCAGCTAAGAACAGACCTCATTATTTATTTTCCTTCCTTCCTTCCTTCCTTCCTTCCTTCCTTC
>NW_025341341.1:0-3288 GCF_016433145.1 Gracilinanus agilis | reverse complement strand
GTTTCTGGGTACCCCCTTGAGCTGATGGATGGGGATGCTTCCTATGTACCCCTGAAGTGGGTGGCAGCTGTTTTTGACAGATTAATTGAGAAAATTGGAGACAAAAAAAACTCTTTGTTCTCTCTGTTCTTGGTCTGCAAAGCACAGGGAAGTCCACTCTGCTGAATGCTATGTTTGGCTTACAGTTCCATGTCAGTGCAGGGAGATGCACACGAGGAGCCTACATGCAGTTGGTAAAGGTGGAAGAGACCCTGCAGAGAGAGCTGGGCTTTGAGTTTGTCCTTGTGGTTGACACAGAAGGACTCCGGGACCCAGAACTCATGAACAAGTCACAGAACACACCCACCAGGGGGCAGTGGCGCCCACTTTGGGAATCACTGCTCTAAACAATCAACCTAGTGCAAATAATAATATGGAAATAGCTCTTGATCAATCCACATTAAAACCTAGTGGAATTGCTCCTTGGCTACAGGAGGTGGGTGGGAAGAGGGGAGGGAAAGAACATGATTAATGAAACTATGGAAAAACATTCTAAATTAAATAAATGAACTTAAAAAATCCCAATTTAACCATTATAGAGGTCAGGATTACCATAGGAATTCAGTTTGAAAAGTAGGAACAAAGGGAACTTAGAGTATCTGATCTCAAACTATACTAGAAAGCCATAAGCATCAAAACTATTTGGAAAGAGTAAGAAATAAAGTAGTTGATGAGTGGAATAGATTAGGTACTTAATATATAGAAACAAATGAGCAGAGTAAACTAGTTTTTGATAAACTGAAAGACTCCAGTTATTGAGAAAAACACTCACTACTAGATAAACAACTATTGGGAAAACTGGAAAGCAGTCAAAAAATCGGTATAGTTAAAACTCTCACACTGTAAACCAAAATAAGCTCCAAATGGGGACAAGATTTAGGCATAAAAGGAGATAGCATAAATAATTAGAAGATAGTAGAAAAAAATTCTCAATTCATTGACTAGGTGGAGAATTCATAAATGTAAAAGGGATGATCCATACCTACACATATATATATCTAGTTGTACCTATCTGTGATTTTTTCCCCCAACTATTAATTTCTATGCCAGCACCCTGGATTAGATGGATTTCCCCTGAGTCTACTGCTTTTTGTATTTTATTTTTACTCAGGAATCCCTAGCAGTGTCTTCATTTTAATAAAATTTGGTTAGAAGAGTGAGACAAGGATTCTCTTCCTGCCCACTGACATTTTCCAATTATGGTTTGGGAGTTTGATGGACTACCTCCTAGTTATATATTTGCCAATTAGAGATATCTTGGGATGTTCAAGGGAGGGGCCAAATATTGAGCTTCCAAATTATATTTATAGAACTGCCTGATGGAGTTTTAGGATCTTTGGTCATTTGAGGGGACACTGACCTATTACTTTGTTGATTATAATGCTAGCCTAATCAATAAATTTATATTCTTACCTGAAACCAGTCTCTTGAATAATTTTAATTGTAACATATCTATCTACCCATTTATCTATCATCTATCTTTTTATTGTGATATTGTTTTATTTGTAAATGTGTGTCTAGCCTCATTGTATGCTGACTACTTATATGACCTTAGAAAAGGCATTTTTACTCCCTGGTTCTTAATTTTCTCACTGAGAAAGTGAACTAAAGGATCTTTTGAGTTCCCATTCAAATCTTATGAAAACTCTACAGATTAGGAAATTGGGATCATGTGATTTGTCCAAGACTGTATCTTTTTTTTCTGTCCATATACACACCTAGCAAAGTGATTGACACATAGTAGGTTCTTAATATTTTTTGATTGATATAAGGTTTTCAAAAAGTCTTGATGCAGTTTTAATACTTTTGAGACATTCTGCCTATATCAAATCCTGCCTCAGATAATTAATAGTTGCATGAACTTAGGCTAGTCCCTTTACCTTTTATTTGCTTCAGTTTCTTTCACTGTTTCCCCCTCAAACTCAAAAATACTTCTGAGAAGTTGATATATCTCCCAGAAGCCAATGGACCATAACAGGTTTTTGTGACTAGACTCCATTTCCCCTAAATCTTACACCAACACAAGCTTTTGTCTATGGTCTGAGGGCCTTATTGTTGTTTAGTCTTTTCAGTCATCTCCAATTCTACAATTCTTTGACTCCATTTGAGGTTTTCTTGGCAGAGGTACTGGAGTAGTTTGCTGTTTTCTTCTTTAGCTCATTTTATAGATGAGAAAAGTGAGGCAAACAGGGTTAAGTAACTTACCCAGAGTCTTTCTGACTCTATACCCAGCACTCTATCTGTTCTGCCATTTGTTATTGATGTTTTTCTTTCGCTTTTGAAGTGAATTCAAGACAATAATGTGTTGACTTGCATGTGAACTGAATCATCAGCTTCACTTTCTCTTCAGAGACAAAAGGAACAAAAGTTGAGACAGGACAGGATGGATAACCTTGGCATCTCTGCTGTCTGATCAAGCAATTCCTAGAGCCTGGCTTCAGCTGCCTTCCCAGCCTTACAAATTGTTCTCATCTACACATACCCCCAGGGGAAGTCTTAATGTTCTACTCTTAGCTGTCAGGTTACCTGATTTAGCCAGTCTACAATGGGAGGTGTGGCGGCTGCACATGCCTCAGCTTCTTTGAGCTACAAGTGGGAGTTGGGTGAAAGATAGACAGTAAAGGGTCTATGCCCCCTTCCCCCCCAATTTGTTATCAGAATCATCCACAAAGAGAGAATACTATTGTACTATAAGAAATGCCCGGCAAGACGCTTTCAGAAACACCTGGAAAGACATATATGAGCTGAGCAAATTAAAGTGAGCAGTTCCAGGAGAACATTGTACACAGTAGTTAAAGCAATGTGGCATAATGATCAACTGTGAAAGACTTAATTATTTTTAGCAATACAAAGATCTGAGACAGTTCTAAACGACTTACCCATATCCAGAGAATGAACTGATGGAGTCTGAAAGCAGATCAAAGCATACTTTAAAAAACTTTCTTTCGCTGCCCCCTGGTGGCATTGCGGGGAGTTTGGATAAGGAATTTTGCAATCTCAGTGCATTTTGGGAAAGGTAGTACAGACTGTCACAGTGCGCAGGCGCGATTTCAAGGTAGTTCCAGCGCTAGTCTTTAACTGCGGATAAGCAGAGAATGGATCAAAGGATGCTCCCATTCTTGACAGAGAGGTTTCTTGACCCCTTTTCTCCGCCTCCCCATGCAGTCTGAAACCCCCGTTTCTGCGTTTGGGGTAGGGGGGACAGAGAGAGAGAGAGAGAGAGAGAGAGAGAGAGAGAGAGAGAGAGAG
>NW_025341340.1:0-2798 GCF_016433145.1 Gracilinanus agilis | reverse complement strand
TCTCTCTCTCTCTCTCTCTCTCTCTCTCTCTCTCTCTCTCTCTCTCAGATCTAGGTTCTGGCCATCAGATGGCCACAGGTAGCCGAACAAAGCAATGGGAGCATGAATGAGAAAGCTTCCAAGGGCACCTCAGTCACACTAGATCAGGGACACTAGAGCCCCTGGTAAAACTTTGGATTGAGGTTATTGCTATTTGCACCAGCAAATAAAGCCGCAGCTCACTGAAGCCCCTCTTTCGCCCAGGACCAGGGATGCTCCCTGGTGCCGAGTCAGGCTGGCTGGACCACAAGGGGTTAAACTGCTCCGCCTATGCAAATTAGATTTAATTAATCCTTTTCATCAGTTGCAAATATACCTTCTGAACCCTATTAAAAACATGAATATGCAAATGCAGACCTTTTTTAATTCTCATTTTCAAGGACTTGGAGTTGGGGCTTGATTATTCGATTCCCCGTTAACAGCCTGTAAACCTGGTGCAAAATTTAATTTCCATTTTAAGTTGGAAAAAAAAAAGCATCGAGGCTGTTGGTAATTAAGCTAATTATAGTGTTACACTAAAGAGGCTACAAACAGAGAGGACAAGATCATTCATTACATTTAACACAGGCTCCAGGACCCGTGGCCAGGGCCCCTGCAAAAGGAGGGTGCTAAAGAAAGAGGACCCCCGCCAGACTGGGCAGGAAGTCTGGCTCCCCCTGCTGGACACTCATAGAAGTGCCGCGGGTTAGACCCACTGGTTTAGAGGCAGGAGAATTGGGGGCTTGTCTTAATGGGCAGAAGTCAGAAAGACTTGGTTTCTTGAGTTCAAGTCTGGCCTCAGACACTTACTCACTGGGTGACCCTGGACAAGTCACTTGACTCTCTTTGCCCCAGTTTCCTCATCTGTACAATAAGCCGGAGAAGGAAATGGCAAACCGCTTCAGTATTTTTGCCAAGAAAACTTCAAGTGGGATCATGAAGAGTTATATTTGGTCAGCTACATTAGAGTTATACTTTACTCTCTAAATCTTAGTTTTCTCATTTTTATTTTTATTATCTACAATAATAATTATAATTACACATAATAATCATAAATATCTATTTTATTGTATACATTTTATAGATATCACAGATGTAAAGGATGAATATTATTTGCTATATTTTATTTTTCTCATTTATTATATTTATTATTATAGTTACTTTTTCTCATTTGTATTTTCTCATTTCTTATATTTATTTTTCTCACTTACTTTCTCATTTATTTAATAATAAAGTACCCATTTTTCTCATTTAATAATAAAGGATCCACCTTGCAGTGTTATGAACATCTAGTGAGATAACATGTTTCGTAAGTCTTATAACCCTAGAGAATTACTTGCCCAGTCACACAGCAAGGAAGTATCTGAAGTCAGATTTGAAATCAAGTTCTCTTGACTCCAGGCCTGATGCTCTATCCATTGCACCACCTACCTGCCCATGGGATAGCTACACTTGTTCTATCTATCTATCTATCATCTATCTATCTATCTATCTATCTATCTATCTATCTATCTATCTATCTATCTATCATCACCTATCTATCATCTATGTAGCTAGCTAGCTATCATCTATCTATCCATTCATTTTTCTATTCATTTAATTTATTTATCTATCTGTTTTTTGTTTTTTCAGGTTACATGTCAATATAATTTTAAATAATTTTCTGACATTTTGTGATCCATGTTCTCTCCCTTCTATCTTTCCCCTCTTCCTAAGATAGCAGGCAATATTATATAGGTTATACATGTGTTATCATACAATAGATATTTCCATGTTCTTCATATTGTAAAAGAAGACACATATTGCCATATGAGAGAAAATTTCATGGAGAAAATAAAGTGAAGAATGGCATGCTTCAATCTACGTTCTGACTCCATCAGTTCCTTCTATAACAGGGGAGAACCTTTCTCATCATAGGACCGCTGGAATTGTCCTGGGTCCTTGCATTGCTGATAATAGCTGAGTCATTCACTGCTGATCATCATATATTATTGCTATTATTGTGTATAGCATTCTCCTGGTTCTGCTCATTTCACCTTGTATCATTTTGAGTCTTTCAAGATTGTTTTTGGTGATCATCTCATTTGTCATTCCCCAATTGTTGGATACCCCCTTAGTTTCTAGTTCTTTACCACCACAAAAAGAACTGCCATAAATATTTTTATATAGTAGGTCCTTTCCCACATCTTTGATCTCTTTGGGATATGGACTCAGTGGTGGTATTGCTGGGTCAAAAGGTATGGACAGTTTGATGTTTCTTTGGACATAATTCCAAATTGCTCTCCAAAACAGAGTTCAAAGCTCCATCAACAGTATATTAGTGTTCCAATTTTCCCACATCCAATATTTATTTTTTGTTTTTGTCATATTAGCCAATCCATTAGGTGTGGGGTGGTACCTCAGTTGTTCTAATTTGCATTTCTCTAATTAATAGTGATTTGGAGTGTGTTTTTCATATGATTAAACATAGTTTTGATTTCTTTACCTGAGATTTGTCGATTGGGGAATGCTTATAAATTTGACTCCATTCTCTATATGTCTAAGAAATGAAGTCTTTGCAACAGATACTTGCTAAACATTTTCCCCTTCAGTTTGTTGTTTCCCTTTTAATGTTGGTTGGAAGTGACGCTAACAAGAATCCTCAAAAAGGTTCTCTTTCCAAACCACTTGGAAGATCATATATCCAGTCAGCAGCCAAAACTTCCTCTTCCTTCCTTCCTCTCCCTTTTTCTCTTTTTCTTCCTTCCTTCCTTCCTTCCTTCCTTCCTTCCTTCCTTCCT
>NW_025341339.1:0-1283 GCF_016433145.1 Gracilinanus agilis | reverse complement strand
GGTGTGGCCACGCCCCACTGATTCCCTAGCCCCACCCCCAGCCTTTCTTCCTATGGCCCCCTGCTGTTTCATAGTAGCGGTTTCTGGGGAAAGGCCTGTATGGGAACCCTCAAGCCAGGCTAGGGAACCCTCTTTACCTCAGGTGTGGTGCCTCCCAGACATTGCCATCAGCCTGGCAGGCCTCAGTGCTCACTTTGACCTGTGGCTGCTTCCAGCTTTGCATTGAGGTATGTCCAGGGAAGCCCAGGACCAGGCATTGGCAAACCGTGGGGGTCCTTGTCTCCGTTCCATACTTTGAACAAGTAGAGTTAAAAGATATCTGGAGAAAACTGAGCAAGATAAAAAAGGAATATATTTTCCTCTCAGCAGTACATGGTACCAATACAAAGATGGAGGCATGTACCAGGGCATAGCAATATTGCCAACAGATGAAGAAAAGCAGAAATAATAAGTGCCCCTTCTCCAGGTGGTCAGGTGGTCATCATTATAATGAACAAGAATCCCTGCAAAGGCAAATTGAAAAGTAATTGGAAAGGAAATAATCTATTTCATCAAAACTGGTGGGTTAACATAGAAATCATAGCAACCATTGCAGACTTCATTAAGGAGAATAATGATGAAGGGACATCATAGCAAAACATATGGGTTAGAGCAAAGCAGTAACTGGGGTTGGGGAAGGATTGATATTCCTGAGTGCCTCTATCAAGAAAATAGAGGGGGAAGAGATCAGGGAATTGGGCTTACATCTTTAAAAATTGGGCAAAGAAAAAATTAGTAATCCCCAGATGATAGCTAAATTGGAAATCCTAAAAAAAAGAGAGAAACTAATAAAATTGAAAGCAAAACAGCAAACAAAAAAACTATAGAACTCATAAATAAGAATACTTTGAAAAAAATGATAGAGTATTACTTAATCTAATTTGAAAGAAAAATTGAAGAGAATCAAACAAACATTTGTAAAGATGAAAGGGATATTCTCACCACTCATGAAAATGAAATTAAGGTAAATATTGAGAAAGATTTTGCTCAATCAAATGGCAATAAATGTGATGATTTAGGTGAAATGGGTGAATATTTACAAAAATATAAATTGCCTAAATTAACAAAAGAGGAAATCAGATACTTAATCCCATCTCAGAAAAATAAATTGGGGAAGCCAACAAGGAACTTCCTAAGAAAAATCCCCAGGGCCAGATGGATTCACAAGTCAATAACATCAGTCATTTTTTTAAGTGAGTAATCCTCTACAACCAAACCCCCCAAATAGAAACCAAATAAAAAAA
>NW_025341338.1:0-1370 GCF_016433145.1 Gracilinanus agilis | reverse complement strand
CTAGGGAGAGAGAGGGGCTCATTCCAGGGCTTAAGGGATTCCCCTTGTAGGAGGGCAGGTTTGGGGGAGAAGAGCAGGCAGGGGCCTGAGGTCCTGGTCCAACCTGGGATTAGAGGATGGGGCTGGGCAGGGGGCACTCTTGGGATTTAGCAGGATCCTCTCAGAGTGAGCTGCCTGGAATCTGGAACTCTGTGAGCTGGGCCACTCTTCATCCCCTGTAGCAAAGCTCTCTCTGCCTCTTCCCTGGAGCAGAGCTCTCTGCCTGTGCAGGTCTTGGGTAGGTCTGAGCCTGGGCCTCCTCCCAGCTCCTGCCTCCTGCTGGTCCCTCTTGCATTGTGAACCCTCTAAAACAGAACCCCAAAGAGCTTCCAGGTTCAGCATCAGCAAATCTCTAGAATCCTCTGGAAAAGGAGAAGGAGAGGAGCAGAGATTTGCTGAGCAGACTTCACCTGGAGCGCAGGAGCAAAGGACTTCTTCTGGCAAGCTCAGGGTGCCCCCAGGCTGGCTGGTCCTGATTCAAGCCCTGGAAAGATGGGAACCTGGAAAGACAGAGGCATTAGTGAGGGGAACCTTTTGGAGGTCCTGACAGGTGTCCAGCTCCCACCTCAGGGCCCCCAAGAGCACACCTCCCCCCCAGCACTGGCTCCTGGCTGAGCTCCCCAAGCCTAGCTCTTTTCCTGATGGCTAATCACTTCCCCCAGTGTCACCCTCCCCAGATTGACCATTGGGTGACACTTATACAAACTTCAGTCCTTGCCCACAGGGACCCAGGAGTCCCCCTTCCAGCTTCTTCAGGACCCAGGAGTCCTGACCCCCAGCTCCTGGTTAGAGATTCCATTGTCATGCCTTCAGACCTAGCCCTGTGTGAGGATCCATGAACTCTGCCTTCCTTTCCCCAGGAGCCAAAGCTCTTTCCTGGCCCCCATCTTTGGACCCTGGCCCTTGAGCTGGTCCCTTTCAGGTTCCAGGGCTTGGGCTCTGTTACGATTAAAAATGATAAAGACTGAGATAATAAGAGAAATTAGTAGTTTAATTAAAGCCATGCCGATAGAAATATAATCATTAGACCAGGTGCCTGTAAGTATTCAAACTGTTACCTCAACCTTCCCAGGCCTGGTAGCTATGAGGGCTACTTCCTCCTCACCCAGGAGACTTATTCCCTCTCTTACATCATCATACTTCCTGTTTGCCATGAGGAATCATGGGAAATGTAGTTTCAAAGTCCCCACGTGTACATAGGAAATATATAACATACTTTTAAATGGCATCTTCCCAATTCCAAATATATAGCTGCCTGGCTCCAGTTTCCCTTGAGGGATTCCAAGCCTCAGTTCTACCAAAGGGTCCCAGGAGTCCTCCCCAGCTCCTAG
>NW_025341337.1:0-1360 GCF_016433145.1 Gracilinanus agilis | reverse complement strand
AAAAAAGGGATAGTAAAGGAAAAGGGAAGCAGAATGGGCCAATAATGGCTGATAGCTAGGGTAGAAATAATCAATAACTGCATCCCTTCTCATAGGCCCATGGATCAAGAATTTAGAAGTTATCTAATCTACCTCTTTCTCCTCTCCCCATCATTTCATAGATGAGAAAATTGAGATAAAAAGTTGAGACTTGCCTAAGGTCACATGAACTAAATGGTAGAGCCAGTATCTAAACTCAAACCCTGTGACATTGTTAAACATTCTTCCCTGCATCATTTTTTTTTGTTTCCATTTTCCAAGGAGAAAAAAGAGCTCTTTGGGTGGAAGAGGGGGAAAAATGTCTAACAAGGAGTCCTAAGATAAATGAAATAAGAAATAAGAAAGATAAGGATAAGAAATTCTAAAATAAAGGAAATAATTAAACTCCTAGCTGATTCTGATAAGATCAAGGCACAAAGATAAGTATCTTTGGCTACTAAAAGAACTAGTGGATGTGTCTCCTGCATGTTTCTGGTGATTTTTGAAAGACTGTGGAGCAGAGGTTTCAATTTTATGGCTCACAGTTCTCTCTTGTGAGGCCCAAACTAGATTAAAATGTAATTTGGAAATATTTAACAGAATAAAAATAAAATAAAACATAGATAATATTACATTTTGAAACTAAATCACTATGTGGCGCTCAAGGATCCTTATGTACACATTAGTGGCCTTCATTCCAATTTGAGTTTTGTACTACTGCTGTGGAGGATAGGAGATATGCTGTGGGACTAGAGAAAGGCAGACATCTCAATGTTCTTTAAAGAGAATGGAATCTTTAAACTATGGGTTGATGTGTTTTGAAAAATTCTAGAATATGTTATTATAGGTATAATTATGAATATCCTGAAAAGGAAGTAGAAATCAAAAAGAGTTTGTGTGGTTCCATTAAAAAGTGGCCATGACAAACTAAACTCATTTTCCTTTTGATGAGGCTCCAGACTGGTAGATAGTGAGAATGTAATAGGAATGAAGTATCTTGATTTTTAAAAAAAGCATTTTGCTAAAGCCAACTGGCTAATGAGTCAATTATTAAATTTTCAGTGTTAGTATCTACATTTCATAAATCAGAAAATGCTACAAATCAGGGCTTGATTTCTTGTTTTTTATCTGTCTTAAGAAAGTGATGGAGAAAATGTTTATAATGCATATTAAACCTAAAAGTGTGCTGTTTATATGTTTTGTTTTTCTTGGACACCTGTTGTTAGTCATCAGGTATTAGTCACTTGGCATCAACATACCTCTGGCCAAAGCTCTCAGTTATTTCTGTGAATAAACTGAAAAAATGTAGATTAGGTGGGTTTGGAGCTGATTGAATGACTAT
>NW_025341336.1:0-2718 GCF_016433145.1 Gracilinanus agilis | reverse complement strand
CTCTCCACCTCAGGCCTCTGTCCTGAATTGTCCTCTGCAACACTGTCGACTGGCATCTTAAACAGACTAGACCAAAGGGACCCCGGGATTTTCCTTCCTAAGCCTGCTTTCCTTCCCCTTTCTACCTCTCCTCCCATGGCCATGAAACCCTGAAGTCCTCCTTGTCTCTCACTTCTCTGTCACCCGCAATGTCCACTGCCTCTCCCCCGATTTATCTTTCATTCTCCCTCCCCTCCCCCTGAAATCTAGATCAGGGCTTCTTAACCTGGATCCCAGAGGCCCCCAAGAAAGCCATGGCTGAATTTTAGAGTCTGGGAACTTGGGTGGAGGAAAAACAAATAGATTCATTCCACCTAGCTCTAACTGCAGTGGAGTATTTCCTTCCATTTGGAATGCAAAACAACCACTTTATCCTGAGAAGGGGCTCAAGGACCTCAGCAGACTAGCCCTGGGGTACACGGGCCCAAAAAGGCTCCCCCTCTGGGCAAAGGCCCTCTCTACTGCTTTCATCTGGCCTCCTGCACTCAGAAGTCAGTCTCAAATGCCAACTGAGGAGACCTCACCGAGGTAGTGAATCGGGGCAGGGATGGGCAGAGAGAGAGGCTCAGAGATGCCGCTGCCTCAGGGTCAAGGTCAGGAGCACAAAGTAGACCTAGGTTCAGACTGGGACTGCCCCCAAAGTCTCTTTAAAAGAGAGAGAGAGCAAGGGGAGGGAGGGACAAGACAAAGCCCTGGCCAGGGCAGCCGATTGACTGAATATAGGCACTAACTCTCGGCGGCCCAGATCTTGCCGCTGCATCAGGGTTTTCACTGCTATGGGTACCTAGGTTTTTGAGTCTATTTCCAGCCAAGTCTTTGTCCTGGACAAAACTGGGGGAAAACAGATACAGGTATAAATGAGTGGGGTTTTGCCAAACAGGAGAGTCACAAAGTGGCCTCCCTTACCCTAGGGCAGCTCCCAGTCTGAGAGAATATAGAGGGGCGCCATGTCTAGTGGGGAACACTCTCTTTGGCACCTGCAAAATTCGCTGATAGAGTACCAACTCTGTGCCAGTCATTAGGCTGAGTAGGCCCGGAGGACCAAAAGAGAAGAACAAAACAGTTCTGACCCTTAGGGAGCTTCTGTTCTGCTGGGGTATACGCCCTCCCCGTGGGGGAGGAAATAAAAAACATATTTCCTCGCAATGCTTGAAGGCTTTAAATTTTCCAGTTCCCAAGTGTCCCTTAATCAAAGCACTTAGAAATTCCTTGGGGTTCTAAGGATCTATTTTAGTAGGTTACAGATCATCAGGTTTTGCCAGTTCATTTTCTAGAAGGAGAAAGGGAGGCTCTGAGAGGCTAAATACTATCCTTGATCTCTTAGACTTCATTGATGCTAGGACCTCAGGGCTAGAACTCAGCTTTTGTGATTCCAGTTCAGTGTTCTGCCTGCCCTTGATAGAGAAGATGGACAGGAATGGAGGAGGAGGGAATGGCATTAGGGGTGATGTACAGCACAATCGCCCTATCCCTTCCTACCCTGCACCTGGATGGATGGACCTACTCCAGGACTTCTTGTAGAGTCTAAGGATCCAGCAGGTTCAAGGCCATTTTATGGAGCTCCCAAAAGAAAGGCAAGGCAGGTAGGTGGTTGGGGGAAGTATTATGAGCCTCAGGAAGGGGCCTGGCAGATAAGTAGGGACCTTACCTCAGCCATGTAGGGCTTCTCTTCCTTTCCAGCAATAGACAAGGGGTTACCCACCTCAACTACAGGCCACCTCTCTCACCCCTAGCTTTAGATATTTTGAGAGGTCATTTGACCTGCTTCCACTTTCCTTAATAAATAACACTGACATCTATGTCTTCATAAATCTCCTCAGCTCAGAACCTCAGCTTTTTAATCCAATTTCTAATGTTCATAAATCAGATCAATAAAATCATAACTATTCCTATCACATCACAGAAACTTCAGAGCCCCAACCACTTGGTCTGATAGTGATTATTCATAACAAATAAATAAAATCATAATTAATCATATCACATTGCGTCATATACAGGTCAGAACCCCAGCCTCTCCATCCAATAACAATTATTAATTGAAAAATAAAAATTATAATCCCTTATATATAATTCTATCCTATAGAGTTCCAAGTTCCGAACTCTTCTAATAGCAATTGCTCACAAATATATAAATAATTTCTCATATAATATCACATCATACAAACATCCTTGACATCCATGTTATCCAATGGCAAGGAGAAAATATTACAAGAAGCTAGAAAGAGACAATTCAGATATCAAGGAGCACCAATCAGGATCTGGCAGCCTCCACACTACAAGACTGCAAGGCTTGGAACATGATATTCGGAAAGAGAACTGGGTCTACAATGAAGGATCATATACCAATCAAAATTGATGATATATTTCCAGGGGAAAGTATTGGCATTCAACAAGACAGAAGAAAAGAACAGGGCTAAATCGAAAGTTTGATATCCAACCATAAAAACCAAGAGAAACATGAAAAGGTAAATAAGAAAGAGAGGAGAAAGAAGGAAAATTCTGACCTTTAAATTGCCTTCTTCAAGGGCTTCAATAAGATCAAATTATTTGTATTTCTATATGGAGAAATATTATGTGTAATTCTAAAAAATTGTACTCACTATTATAGTAATTAGAAGAATTAGTACTAAAGGAGAAGTTGGAGTACTGAATGGTCTAAGATAATATGGGGGGGGGGAG
>NW_025341335.1:0-4628 GCF_016433145.1 Gracilinanus agilis | reverse complement strand
TGTATCAGTAATTTACTTGCTTAGACAGAGACTTCACCTCTTTCTAAAGGTAAAAATGGCAACATTAAAATTGAAAAGATTTAAAACTGCTTAGCATATGGCAATCATTATATACATGTTACCTGTTTTTGGTATTTCTTTAGTGTGATACAATTACTTCATACTGAATAACTTCCTATAATGCAGGAAACCATCAAAGCCAATGATGCTTAGCATAGGTCGTCACCACCTCTGATGAACCCGCAAAGCAGATTGTCAGAAGGATGGAAATTTCTCACTCAGTTTCCCCTATGTGACTCTTTTCTCAGTAGCATTCACTTGTATTTGAAACTTTTGCAATCAGTATCCTTATTCAGCCGCAGGGAGACACAGAAAAACAATACAGGTTCATGGCAAGAACAACCACAGTCACAGACTACTCACTATCCCAAAATAAACCCTTAAACAATCCCCCATAATACAGAAACTTCCTCTAGAATCATCCCTGCAATAAACCAGCAGTTAGTGAGTTAATGCAAGTTTCTAAAGTCCCCAGCAAGAGTGTACCTGGCCTGGGTTTGTTCCCAAACTCCCACAGACGAAGGAAACAGTGAAACACAAGGAAAACAGGGGAATGACAAATTAGCACAGAATTACCATTCCAGAACTACATTCTTATTGACCATGTAGCAGGAAGAACAGCAAACATACTTTTGAAAAATAGTGAAAAATGAAAGAATATAATGGGAACAGAATTTGGACCAGACTGATATTATTGTATCTTATTCAATGTAATCAACTACCATAACTATATTCTTGATTGATGATAGGTCTTAATAGCATAAAGTAAGAATATGCATGATTTAATTAGTTAAAATATAATCAGCCTTCGTGCTTAACTAGGAAATGATGTTCTTTTACCTTATGGATGGCTGAAAATAATAAAGTTCCAACTAAGCCATTCCATAATGAATAATTTTTGACAAGCTTCTTTGTTCAATCACAGTAGGATAATTAGTAAATGCCAATTATATGATATTTCAAAAGTTAATGTGAGATTTTCAGTGTATGGGAAAATCAAAACCTGTATGAGATCATGAAGAAAAAAGGGTATAAAAATAAAAATCAGTAGGTGGCATCAGAGAGAACAGACTCTGCAATTTCACTTGCATTCTGGTTTGTTTTCATTTCATTTTCGCCACTCTATCCCACCTCCAGAGACCCACCTAAGTGAAGAGTGGGCTCTTCGAACTATAACATTTTTGATGTGATAAAAATGCAAAAGGTAATAAGTGTATGCAATTCTGCTTAAGGTCATTTGAACACTGGCAATATGTTCTGTTTCATGGTGAAAATTTATAATGTTGTTTATCATAATGTGAAATTGGATAAACTATTCTAAAGATATGCTGTAGAAAAGCAGATTCACTTTAATCTGGATATGGCTGGATTATGGACTAAAATTTTCAAAGAAGGTGAGATATATGGTATATATGCACCCATTTAGAAAGTTGTGATGTAATTTGATCATCCCTCTTGATCACATATTTTATTTTGATCACATGTTGTATGCTAAAGCACTGTTCGGACTTTTCATTGTAATTCTGGCTCTAAATCTAATTCTGAAACATTAAGTTTCGTTTTGAAATCATTTGGTTTCCTTACTTTGTTAAGATGGTTGTATAAGACTGAATGTAATATGATCATGTAATTTGATGATATATAATAATAATATAATTTCATCCTCACTGGTGGGATTAACCTGAGCTTTAATAATGAATCCGTGATTTTGTCCTTCTGTTGTATTCCAATCAACATTATTCAGTTTAATGTGGTTCCACACGGGTAGTGATCATTTCATTTTTATTAGCAGATATTGAAATGCATTTAGACACTTAAGAACCCTTAACTAATATAAATACACATTGGAATATGGAATAATTAGGTTTGTTTAAATAACTGACTGGATTCTTCTTGTGTTAGATTTTGACCTAGTTTTGACATCCCCTGGCCTAACCACAACTAAAGGGTCTCCACCCTAGGCTGTATTATTTAAATTGTTTCTGATACAGAAGTCACAAGGTTCACTGGAAATTCCACAGTTACTTTAGGAGCCCCCTGCTCCTTGGTCATTCCCCCTGAGCATATCTTGACATTCTCACCTCTTTGGATGATGTTTTCTCTAGACCTCTCAACCTTCTTTGACCCTCTGAATGGACTCTTAATAAATTCACCTTGTTGTTTTGTGCCAGTGGCCTGTTGTAGGCATTCCCAGTCTCACCTGATTTGGATTCAGCAGTGTAAATGTATATTTTCTATTGTACTCATCTAGATGTCCTTGTACTTAAAGACTCCTATTTTGGACTAAAGGGTAATAAATCCTGTACTCTGGAGCAGGGAGGGATCTCAAATCATGAGGATCTGGGTTTGGGATCCTCTTTAATATAAATTTTTTGGCTCTGATTTTTGCCTCCATTGTTTTATTGCAGATTGGAAAATGTATCCTATTCTATTATGGTATCGCAGATAGGAGAATGAGGCATGGACACCAGCTTCCTTTGGCTCCCCTGCTTGTGAGGGTTCCTAGAGGAAGCGCATATCTGGCTTGATTTTTACTGCTTAACCTCCCCAGAGAAAAAGTCTGATCTCACTGAAACACTATTTCAGAGTTATTAGAGAAGTGCCTATTTGATCAATGAATGCTGCATGTTTTTCCTTTCCAGACCAATACAAGATTACAAAGTACATTTTAGAAGACTTCAAGAGGATACTTTTTAAAAAATAAATCCCTGAGTTCATTTAAAATGTGCTGGTTGAGCCATACCACTGCTGTGTTTGTGCCCCGAAGAGAT
Organism: Gracilinanus agilis; assembly: GCF_016433145.1. Lineage (NCBI taxonomy): Eukaryota > Metazoa > Chordata > Mammalia > Didelphimorphia > Didelphidae > Gracilinanus > Gracilinanus agilis. The sequence continues at coordinate 1,797 of NW_025341335.1, read as the reverse complement.
CATAATGAAAAAGACTTCTACAAAAATATTCATAGCCGAGCTCTTTGTGGTGGCAAAAAATTGGAAAACGAGAGAGTGTGCCCTTCAATTGGGGAATGGTTGAAGACATTGTGGTATCTGTTGGTGACGGAATACTATTGTGCTGAAAGGAATAATGAACTGGAGGAATTCCATGTGAACTGGAACAACCTCTAAGAACTGAAGCAGAGTGAAAGGAGCAGAACCAGGAGAATGTTGTACACCTAGAAGGATACACTGTGGCACAAACTGAATGTAACTGACTTCTCTACTAGCAGCATGCAATGATCCAGGACAATTCTGAGACTTATGAGAAAGAACTGTGGGAGCAGAAACAGAGAAGAAAAACAATTGCTTAATCACATGGTTCAATGGGGATAGGATTGGGGATGTAGACTAAATGATAATCCTAGTGCAAATATCAATAATATAGAAATAGGTCCTGATCAATGACACATGAAAAACCAAGTGCAATTGCACGTTGGCTATGGAAGGGGAGGGAAAGAATATGGAAAAATATTCCAAATTAATTAATTAAATAAAAAATTCTCCCAAAATTGTGCTGGTTGCTGAAGAGGACAGTGTTTCTTTAAGTAGCTATTCTAAAGGTCAGGCTCCAACCTCAAAGCCTCAGCGTATCTGCCTCTTGAAATACACTGATAAGAGGGGGCAGTGAGGTAACACAGTGTAGAGAGTGCCAGGCCTGCAGTGAGGAGGACCTGGGTTCAATTGTGCCCCTGGGCACTTGCTAGCTGTGTGACCCTGTGGAAGTCACTTCTCCCAGCTGCCTACCCTTACCACCTTTCTGCCTTGAAATCAATACTAAATATTTCTGAGACAGTAGGTAAAGGTTAAAAGAAAAAAGGAAATACCCTGGCAAGTTTGTGTTAGGAAAAAAAATCAAGTGATGTGAACTTTTAGGCTATTTGAAGATATAAAATAATTTGTGGAGTAAACCAAGAAGGGTCGCCATGACTTTCTGCTTGTTTGTTTTCAATAGGAGCTAAGCACAAACAGCAAGTCCTTTGAAAACTGAGGTATTTATGAATAAAGAATTAATTTGGTGGAAATTTTGTTCTGAAACCCCAAACGATGAAATGGCCTCATTTGCAATTAGATGTGTTCTCTTCCTAGAGAATCAGGTACTGAAATAAAGTTACTCTTTTATAGCAATAAATCCTTTCCCTAAGTCAGACAACTGCGAAGTTTCTAGAGTAGCTTTCTGGGCAATGAAGACAAGCCTTGCAAGCTCTTTACTCAATGGGATTTTGCTTCATTTGATATGATCTCATCATCTGAAAATATGGGTTCTGGGCAGTAGAGGTGCACCCAAGAAATTCTTCATTCAACAAGAATCTGCTTTTGACAAAACCACATTTCAGTCTTTATAGCAAAGTGTCTCCAAAGCCTCATCCCCACTCTGCCATCTTTTCTTAGAAACAAAATGGATCAGCAGATAACAACTAAATAAATCTGAGAGCTTTCCTCTTCCTCAACTCTAGATGGAACTAGAGCTAGCTCAAATCATGGTAGACTTCATCTCCTTTCCATTCTGTACGTGTCATCCTTTCCTTCAGCCAGTCTACAAAACACACCTTTGTTTCAAACAACAGCTTTAAAAAATAGCATCTGAAGCTGTCTGCCTTGGGATTCCATGACGTGACTGTCCAGGTTTTCCTCTTATTTATTTTGCCATTCCTGTTAGGTCTCCTTTACAGGCTCACCTTCCATATGATTCCTCTTAACTCTGTGTGTTCTCAAGTCCTCTGTCTTGGGTTT
>NW_025341334.1:0-1680 GCF_016433145.1 Gracilinanus agilis | reverse complement strand
ATTTGATTTACCTTCCACTCTGCCATTTAAAGAACTATTAAGCTTCAGATCAGCAATTTTCTCCTCAGTAGTGTTACGATTAAAAATAATAAAGGCTGTTATAATAATAGAAATTAGTATTTTAATTAAAGCCATGGCTATGCTGGTAAAATCATTAGACCACACGCCAGTAAGTATTCAAACTCCTGCCTCAGGCATTTTACCTTTTCATATCTTTGTGCGCTCAGGTAGCTAAAGAGAGCTTACTTTCAGATTTCCTTTCATTTAAACTGTCCTCTGCATGGTGACGCAGGCGTCCCCACGCCCAAAGAACTGGAAACGGAAATCCGTTGGACCACGGGAAATGTAGTTTTTAAGTTCCCACGTGTCCATAGAATATATATATACTTTTAGATGGCATTTCCCAAATTCCAATTAACATTTCCCCCTGAGGTCTGGCAAAAAAAAAGTTGGTCTTTTTTCTTCGCTGGACCTGTAAACATAGACAACTTCTAAAATTTTAGGAATTTGGGGGATAAAAGAAATAGATGAACAAATGGATAAAACTAGCCGCATTGACAAAAAACCAATTTGGGGGCCCTATTGGTATATTAGTGTACAATTAAAACAATATATACAAGTCAATTTCCACTCCCCATAGTTCAATCAACTGCACCCCAAAATTCAAATTTGGTCTTCATGGTACAGTGAAGGTTTTTCAGACATCTTCATGGTGTCTTTACCAAACAGGTTCATAGTCTGGATTCTGGGGAGATGGCAAGATCCTTATCCTGAAATTATTCTCAAAAGAATTTAAACTTTACATTATAGATTATAAAACATACATTTTCTTCTGAGAATTATACATTTCCCCCTGAAATTACTCCAAAAAGAGTTAAATATACATATATTTTGACATTATCAAATTTAAAAAACAACACACATCCTATCCCCCTGAGGCAAATTCTAAACACACCTTCTTTCTTTGAAAAGGGTACCTCAGGTCAGCTAAGGATGAGTGGCTGAGTCATGGGGGTTATATGAAATTAATTGGTAAAATAAAAAGAATAAAATTCAAGAAAAAAAGAAGAAAAAATTAACTTGTGAATGAAATGTAAAATGTGTAAAAAATGTAGGGAAAATAAACTTAGACCTCTGAATCAAGGCCTAATTAAAGTTAATTCAGCAGTTCGCAATTACCCATTCAGGGCCAGGGCCCAAGGAAAATGTCTCTCTCTGATCTGATTTACCATCAGCTTTTCAGGGAAGTGAGCCAAATAAATAGCCAATCTTTGGTGCTGGCCTAGGAATCTAAGTCAAGGGGACCCTCGTCCTCTAAAGTTTTAGAAAAGACTGGGACTCCAGGACTCAAACCCCAATTTCCAAGCCCTAAAGTATTGGAATAGAACTCCTGCAATCCATGCAGATTTTAGTCAGTCAAGTCTCTGACCATGTGCTTTCTTTAGCATTAATTAACGGCTTTTATATTCCCTTCTGGAATCAGAGAGGCATTTAAATCACGGTCCTATAGGCTCAGGTATTTGCATTAAGCTTATATCGCTGTAGAATCAGAAAAAGGATAAATAATGATTATATATGTACTTCCAGTACAAGATGAGAAAAAGGAAAAATCAATTGCTCTAATAAAAAAATGTTTTAAAAATCAAATATATATATATATGTATATATATATATATATAT
>NW_025341333.1:0-1070 GCF_016433145.1 Gracilinanus agilis | reverse complement strand
CATTTTCAAGGGCCTTGAAATTTCTGGAGCCTATTCTCCCCATGTCTGGTATTTAAATCACGTCAGAGATGGTAAAGTTGACTGTGAAAATCTTTTTGGAATATCTCTGTGATTCTGTACAGAAGGAAAGATACCCAATCATCTGAACCTTGCAAACGTTATTCCAGTGAGAGAAAATGCTTTGTAAACCTTTCAGTTCTATCTACATGGTAGTTATTGTGATGATCATGATGCATGGTGAGCATCACGATTATTCCAGGTGGCACTGTGCGAGTCCTTCCTAAGAGGAAAACTCAGCAGAATGAACCCACTAATGAAACTCTGAGGATACCTCAAGCCATAAACACTTTTTTCCTGGCAGTGTTAAAATTGTGGATTTGGAGTCACAAGACCAGTGTTCAAATGATGGCCCTGCCGTGTCCTGTGTTTTTGCCTTAGTTTCCTCCTAATAAGTTAAATGAAGTTAATCCAGTCTCAAAATTTAGAACTGATTATTTGACAAAAATTGCTGAGATACGGAAAATTAGTCTGGCAGAAACTAGGGATGGACCAATTTGACCTTACATGACATAGCAAAGTAAACTCCAAATGAATACATGAGTAAATACAAAAGGTGATATAAAACAAATGAGAGTAATGAGGAAAATTGTATCTTTAATTAATTAATGAAAAAGGGTTGCTTATAGGAAATTAAGTTGATTTCCCCCTAAACAAAACCAATGTAGTAAATTAGAAGGGAATCAGATAATTGGAAGGGGAAAATCTTTGCTTCAAATTCTTCTGATCAAGGTCTCATTTCCAATTTGCCATCATTCAAATGTATAAGAATAAAAATCAAAGGCAGAGCCAAGTTGATGGAGAAGGTACAGAGCCCTCATCTGATCTCTTATCAAGTTAACCTTCGAAAAGCTGATATAAATGCCTTAAAATGGATTCTAGAGCAATATTATCGCACGCCAAAAAGACAACTGCTTTTTGAGCACAAACAAAACAAGTGAGAAAGTCAGAAAGGACAGATGGAGTGTACTGTGGTAGAGGTGGAAGGGGAGCACAGTGCCCCAAGGCAGGCC
>NW_025341332.1:0-2494 GCF_016433145.1 Gracilinanus agilis | reverse complement strand
CTCTCTCTCTCTCTCTCTCTCTCTCTCTCTCTCTCTCTCTGTTTCAATTGATCCTAAATGTATCTGGTTTGTACATAAGCGTGTACATGTTCTCTCATCCAATAGATTGTGAGCATCTCAGTCAGGGAGTATCTTACCTTTCCTTATATTCTCAGCATTTAGCACAGTTGTTGAGTTGTTTCAGTCATGTCTGACTCTTCATGATTCCATTTTGGTTTGGTTTGGTTTGGTTTGGTTTTTGGCAAAGATACTAAAATGGTTCATCATTTCCTTCTCTATCTCATTTTACAGATAAGAAAACTGAGGCAAATAGGGTTAAGTGACTTGCCCAAATTCACACAGCTAGTTAGTGACTGAGATTAAATGTGAACTCAGGAAAAGGAGTCTTTTCTCACTCCAGGCCTGGCACTTTCTCCACTGTGCCACCTAGATGTGTGACACTTAGCACAGTGCCTGGCACACTGTAGGCACTTAAATGCTTTTTGACTAATTGAGCATAGCAGACAAGACCTCTGTAGCCAGAGTATGGGGGAAATTATCACTGATGAACTTTCACCTATCCAAGAATCCAGGAAGCTAGAATTCACTTTATTTTCTCCCTTTTCCTTCCCCCTACTTCTATCTAACAACACAGTTGTTTATTTGCTATTTTAAATGTGGATTATAAAAGTTGGCTCACCACAAACTGACTATTTTAACTGCTTTAGATTCACATATGTCTAGTTGCAGATAGGAACTTCAAGAAGAAGGAACTGTGTTTGGCTGCTCTTGGTAGTTATATACAAAGGATCAAGGTGAAAGCCCAGGTCTAAAAACGCCATTCTACTTTTTGGCTCAGGTTGGAACCAAATCAAGAGTCAGTTATGTAATTTTTGTATAAAAAAATCAAAATTATATATATGAAAAAATGCTCTAAACCATTATTGATTAGAGAAATGCAAATCCAAACAACTCTGAGATATCATCACACACTTATCAGATTGTCTAAAATGGTAAAAGGGCAAAATGACAAATGTTGGAGGGTATGTGGGAAAATGAGGACACTAATATACTGTTGGAAGAATTGTAAACTGATCCAACCATTTTGAAGAGCAATTTAGAATTATGCCCAAAGAATTATCATACTTGTGTATGCCTTTTGACCTTACTAAGGTAATCAAGGAAAAAGGAGAATCCATATATTCTAAAATATTTGTAGCAGCTCTTTTTGTGATGGCAAAGACTTGGAAATGGGGGTGGTATATCCATCAATTGGGGAATGACTGAACAAACAGCATATGATTGTGATGGAATACTACTGTGACTTAAGAAAGGACAAGCAAATTAATTTTAGGAGAAAAACTAAAAGATTCACATGAAATTATGAAGTGTGAAACAAGTAGAATCAAGAGAATATTATATAAAGCAACAGAAATATTGTTTGAAGTATGTCTTTGTGTATGTGCACATTCAGAGAATGAACTAGATAAATAGAAACAAGCAAGACATAGTTTTATATTCACATATATCTTTTTGTCCACCAATGCTTTCTCCAAGGTGAGGATGATGGAAGATATTTTAATGTAACAAATTAAGTAAGTAAAAAGTAAAATTAAAAATTAAAGAGACAGTCATGGTTTTGATTGATTTGTTTTGGGGGGGCGGGCAGGGAGGAATCCAAAAGTCGAAGCTAAGCTAGATCTAAGGCTTTCCTTCTGCCCTTGGGGCTACAAAAAGCTGAGTCAGGTTGCCATCTTGCTATTGGGGATCTATTGCATAATTTGGCCTCATCTATTCATCTTTCTCCTTACCCTCACATAATAAAAGTTCTTTGCCAGGGTTGATTCAAGGACAGTGACTAGAGTGAAGGAATTGCCTGTTCGGAGGAGAAAAAAGTATGGTCAGTTCTGGCTGGTGCCATCCATATTCCAAAAATGAGATTGCTTCTTTTCTTTTTGACTTCCTCTTCAACTTTGTTTAGGTATGTACAAATAGAATTATATACCTGGCACACAGTAGGTGCTCTTATCAATTTGACTTTATTGATTATAATTATAATTTATAAAAGCTGTGGCAACCATTAAAAATACAAAACATATAACACTTTCCTGCCTTTAATAAGTTTGCAACATAATTGTAGCAACAGGACATATGTAATAAGAAGTAATACAAAATGGCCTGGATTCAATCAGTAGCAGCTGAGTGGTACAAACAATGGCACCTCAAGAATTCAGAGGAGGGAGCACTTATTCTTAGCTGGATATTTGGATGAATTGGAAGAGATCATTATTTGAGTTTGGCCTTGAAACAAAGGTTGAACTTTGAGGAATGGGATATACATTCCAGCCAGTGAGAACATTATAAGCATCAAAGGCAGAAAGTCTCCTTTATCATTCACTAATTTGATCATGGAACACTTTTGATGTTGATGATGATGATGATCATTGAAACCTTAAATATACACACATACACACATATACATATTAAAATTTTTAAATTTATATTTTAAAATTAT
>NW_025341331.1:0-1421 GCF_016433145.1 Gracilinanus agilis | reverse complement strand
GGCTTTGCAGAACTTTAGGATCTTTGCCAAGAAATCCCCAAATGGGGTCACAAAGGGGCAGACACACCTGCAAGGTCTGAACAACAAAATCCCACAACAATAAATATCAACAAACAGAAAAGGGGATCTATAGAAGTGAGAGACCCAAATGTCCATCACCCACCCAGCACATGCATTACCCTCCTGAGTGGAAACAAACACAGCCCAGGGCTTGTCTGGCTGCCTACTGGGCTGCCTCAGTGTGACAGTTCCCAGCAAGTGTCAACCTTAGAAGCAGAGAAGCTGCAATTCCATGCTCTATGGAAACCCTGGACACCAAGTGGTGGACAAATCTTCCCACAGGACTAAATACCATCATAGGGAGAGGACTGGTGGCTCAGAGCAGATGCCACACAGTCAGCCTTGAACCCCCTTTTCCAGGCCTGCTAATAACTTCCTCCTCTGCAATCTCCTCTCTGACTAGGGTCACTGGTCTCCTGGCTCATCCCTGGCCAAGACCCTCCATCTCCTCACACTCTGTCCCTTTCCAACCTTTTCTTAGACCTTGAAAGTGCTAGAGTCTTCCTAGAGGGCTCCCATCTACACTGCCCAGGGCTTCTCTGGACATACACACTCACATGGTTTCTCCCTATGAGACTGTGTCCTCCTAGAGGGCAGGGACTGGTTTTGTTTCCTTTGCTCATTTTTCCTATGTAATTATAGGTAGGTTTGGTGGATGATGTGATGGTCTGCAGGCTGAGACCTCAGAGAGCCCCTTTCCCCTGCTGATTCAATTGACTCTTGAAATGCTGATAGCTTAAAGACAGGAAGTCTCAGGTCAGGAAGACCAGAGTTTAAATCTTCCTAACAGCAACACTAACTTCCTAACTCCAGATCTTCCTGAAATTGCCATTTTGCATCCCCTGAGTACAATATAACCTGCATCTCTCTTTTGTCTCCCTGTTCTTGCAAGATGGTTTATGCTTTAATGTCATTTTCTTTCCCCTTCATATTGATCCCTTAATTCACTGAATTTATTCAAATTCTAGAACTAAACTTATTTATTCCCTGTTGCATTTCTTTCATTGTTTGAAATTTTCTCAACTGTTAACCATGTTTTATGATCAACTTAATATTTAATAGCATAATAATTAAGTGTTTTATAACTGCTTTTATTCAAATAACCAAATTTCATTTTCCCAAAATGTTCAAATAACTTTTCAGTCACTTTAGGGACTCTTATGATTTTATGTAATGAGTGGCCCCCACTTATACTCCAGTTTGATAAAACTCTACCATACAATATGGTTTCTATTCCATTACCTCAAATGTAAATTGGTACCCTCTTGGTACCAATCACACATGAGGATCCAGTAAGGCTCCATTTTGACTTCAAAAATCATACTATTTAGATTTTATTTTACTTCACCAGTAATGAATAT
>NW_025341330.1:0-2557 GCF_016433145.1 Gracilinanus agilis | reverse complement strand
GAAATGAAAAGTGGGACTAGTATTTAGTTGAAAGAAGAAAATCATTTAAAAATGTACAAGAGGAAGGGAGACATGGATTTAACTGTAGTCAAGAAAGATTTCTATAGACACTGGGATTAATAGATGAGTGGAGACACAGAATCCTGGAGGATCAGGAATAGAGAAGCTTTGAAGCAATTTGAACAAAGAAGGTTAAAACTTTATTACTTATCCATGCTCATGAAAGATTTGAGGTCGACAAATCCTAGACTCTACACTGGGGGGCCCAGAAAGTAAAAGCTCAACCAAAAGTAGGAAGAAATTTGATTCTGGGAGCTATAAAGTGGTATATCACTGGTGGGAACTCTGCCACATCACATCTGTTTTATCATGGCCTCAAAAATAATATGAAAGAAATCAGAAATAATTCTGTATATAGATAAGTTTACATAAAATTAGGTAGGGATAGCTATGAACAAAAAAAAAGCAGGTTCATTTTTTTAAAGCACCTACATGAACTTTTTGAACCAAAGTGGAATTTGAGAAATCAAGTTTCTAATTTGCTTTGCTATTTCGCTCAATATATTTGTATCTTTCTCTGCCTCTGCTCCTACTTTTTTAATATTTTCCTCATATTTTTGCCGTAGCTCTCTTATTTTAGACTCCTTTTTGGCTTTTTCCTCATCTGTGGGGTTTGATATCTCAGCATATTTTTCTTCTATTTCATGAATAGAATTTTCTAATTGTTGGGTGTATTGTGCCTTCAGGTCCTCTCTTCTTTTTTTCAGTGTTTCCTCAGTTCTCTTGTATATGGCATCTGAGAAATACTCCCCCTTATTATCCTGCACCATCTTCTCTATCAAATCCATCAGCTCTGTCACTTGGGCTTCCTTTTCATCACCCTGGGCTTTGTTATTGAATGCACAATATCGCCCTTTACACTCTTCAAGGAGCTTTTTGAGGTTTATATTACAGCCTTTTAAAAACTCATCCAGTTCCCGCCCATCTAGGTCATCTTTCCGAGTGAACAAGACTACCATGTATTTTGTGGCAGAGTTTCCAAAGAGTGCCTTGACCCAGCAGATAGTCTGCTGATCTTCATCTGTATAGCGACCCAGCTGCAGAACCAGAATGATGGCATGTGGCCCAGGGGAAGAAAGGATGACACAGCGACTGATCTCAGTGCAAGTGGTTTCTAAGCTTTCCTTTGTGTCAAATAGTCCAGGAGTATCAACAACCACAAGTTCTTTCTTGGACATCCATTTCCGGGTTTGTTTTTTACATTCCTTGGTCACTGAATCTGGTGAAATTTTAGATTCATAACTGTTATAGCCAAGGATGGTGTTCCCTGTTGCACTTTTCCCATTTCCAGTTTTCCCAACTAGGACAATCCTCAGGATATTATCAGACTCACAGTTCACACAGTCATCAGGAATCTGTGGGAATAAATTTGTCTGATTGAAAATCCCATCATCAGGGTAATAAAGAAGGGTGAGGGAAGTCAACTATAGAAGGGAAGTGATAGAAAGATTTAGACTTTAGGTGCTTAGTTAGCCTATATTCTTAGAACCTTAAAACTGTATACTTCTAGGATTGACATTTGTCTCAAAGAAAACAGAAGTGGGCTAAGTTTTTCAAAGAAATTGCCTAGTCAAGGTCTGGAAATTTAAAAATAATTTAAGATTGGTATAAAATAAGTAAGGCTGCTAGATGGCATAGTGGATAGAATCCATGACCTCAAATCAGGAAAATCTCTAATGGTGTCATTTCAGACATGTTAAACCAGTAGGGCTAACACTTTGGGGATGAGAGACATTGTTTCTCAGATTACAAAGGAAGGTGACTGTCTACATCTTTGTGGGTCTGGTTCTACCTCTAACATAACTGTTTTTGTTCCTAGATAGATTTTTCTGGCAATAACCCTGTGATACTTATAAATTTCATATTGTTTATTGTTATTATTTGATTTTAGTTTGATACAATATTACAATGCTAGGACTCCAATATGGAGTCACTCAAACTAAATGGTCCAAATGTCCGTAGAAACATATAGGCAATACATTTCCACTATTAATTCTATGTTAGGCAGATAAGACTTGCAATATTTTGATGAGAAGACCTGCTACTGGCACCTTAATTCATCCTCCATCTATTGCCTTAGTTAACATTAGGCCCTTCCAGCAATTTGTGGTCTGATAATAAAATTCCTCCAACCTGAGCTTCATCCAAACTTGACATCAATAAGGGACTCCAAGAACATTTTCACCTCATCTAGATCTGATTAGGAATTCTTCCTCCTACATCTGACACGGATGGCCTGTTCTCAAACAAGCTTAGTTTTAGAGTATATTATTTTGCCACTATATAAACTCCATTTCTGTGCATGTTCTTTACTCAATATATCTTCTCCACCTTTAACTGGAGTGAGTTTCTTGCATGTGGGACCAACCATCTGTTTGTTTATATTGCTATATGGTGTTCGCCTGTTTGATCTTTCACAGAACAAGATGGCTCTTAATTGTGTCATTTCCTGTATACCAATTTTCTAGAAATTCTGAACCCAGATATTTGTTTTAAA
>NW_025341329.1:0-1398 GCF_016433145.1 Gracilinanus agilis | reverse complement strand
CCCTCCCCCTTCTTCTCCCCTCCCTTTTTTGACCTTCCCACTCCCCTGCTCCCCTTCGTTTATCTTTTCTGACTTTCTCAGTAGGATTAGATTGAGTTCTATATCCATTGGGAAAATATAGCTACTCTTCCCTCTCAGGGTTAATTCCACTGAGAGTAAGGTTTAAATATTACCTCTTAATGCTCTCTTCCACTCCTTCTTATAATAGTTTATCCCTTCCCCTTCCCATGCCCTCTTTGTGTGTAATAGGTTATCCTATTTTTCTTATTCATTCAAGTTTCTCTTGGTGTCCTCGACTATTCACCCCACTCTTTCCCACCCCCCCCCCATATCATCTTAGACCTTTTAGTATTCCAACCTCTCCGTATGTATACTTCTTCTGATTATGATAATAGTGAATACTATAATAGTGAATAAAGTTCACTACAGAGAATTATACATAATATTTCTCCACATAGGAATACAAATAATTAGATCTTATTGAAGCCCTTAAAGAGGCAAATTTTAAAAATAAGAGTTTTCTTTCTTTCCCCTCTGTTTCTTACTTACCTTTTCATGTTTCTCTTGATTTTTGTGGTTTTGTGGGGACAAAACCAAGCAGGTAGTTTCAGAAGAGGCCATGAGCCAGTTGCTTTGGGGCCAGAATCTGCTCCTCAAACTGACCCATTAAGGCGAGGGAGCCAACATGGCTGCCTGCGGGTCTCACACTTAAGAAGACACAACACTGTTCTGTTGAAGAGACAACTAGACTTCCAACAGGATTTTCTCTTTTTAAAAGCAAATGAGGGGGGCAGCTGGGTGTCTAGGGGGATAGAGAGCCAAGCCTAGACACAGGAAGTCCTGGGTTCAAATCTGGCTTCAGACACTCCCTAGCTGTGTTAGCCTGGGCTTAACTTCCACTGCCTAACCCTTATCACTCTTCTGCCTTGGAACCAATGCACAGTATTGATTGTAAGATGAAGGTAAGAGTTTAAAAGCAACAACAACAACCACAAATCAGGCAGTACCAGTCTTTTCTGCTTTTAGAAAACAAAGCCTGGAAAGTCCTCCTTCTGGATCTCACATCCCTCTGGTTAGCCAGCAGTTTGTCTGGAAAAGATCTGGGGGTTTGAGTGGACTGCAAGCTCCAGATGAGGCAGCAGTCCCCTGTGGCAGACAAGAAGCCTAGTATGAACATGAATGTGTTCTGCCCTCAGAGGCTGGCTTCCAGCAACAGGAAGGTGATCATCCTCTGACCTCTGCCCCCATCACACCTCACCTGGGATTTAGTGTTCCAGAGAAGCTGGGGGTGTCCAGAGGAGAACAGTCAGGGCTAGGGAGGGCCTTAAGCTTACGGCATAGAAGATTCTTTTACAGTAAGTGGGAATGTTTAGCCTGGAGAAGGGAGGCTTGTCAGGG
>NW_025341328.1:0-2924 GCF_016433145.1 Gracilinanus agilis | reverse complement strand
CACACTTATGCACACTATCCATTTATTTATCTAGTTCTGGATTACTTGCAATTTTTATTCTTAGCAGATTCTAGCACATATGTTAGATATATATATATATATAACATTGCCAGCAGAATATTGGTTTTAAAAATATGTTTATTCAGTTGAAGTTTTGTTTAAGTCACTGAAAACACAAAACATTTTCTTAAATGCAATACAACCATCTCTCTCTTCTTTGGGTCTGTGCCCTAGCTTATTGTTCATCTTTAGTAAATACTAATTATAGATGTGCTAATCGATTAAGTCCATGATTTATACATCTGCCTGTATATGGCAATCTTGGCAATGGAAATTCTTTATTTAATCACTTTTCCCTACATGCATTTTTAGCCCAATTTCTGTTTTCTCTCCTAGTTAGAATGAAAGGCTTTTCTATTTGCATCCTCATTGCTTTGTACATAAATTCTTTTAAAAAAAATCTAATGAAGTTATTAAAAGTCTATTCCAGAACACCCAAAAATGGAGGAATACAGCCGGGTGAGAAATGAAGAGCTTGCTGGCCTGAGTACCCTTCTTAAATGGAACTTCTGAAAAGAGGGTGCATCACTTAATTCTGAGTGGCTTTCAAAACATTTGCAATCAGTAGCAGCTGCTTGTTTGGAGACAGAATCTTCCATGGTTGTTCTATGGAGATCAGCTAGGATTAGCACCTCAGATACTCAGAAATACCCTGCTTTCTACAAATTTCAGCTTTAAAGGTCAAAACCAGAATACAAAACTGAAGTTTGTTGCAGCTTCTTATGATGTGAGAGGAAATTTTCTCAAGTGGAGAACTTTGGAAGGAGGTCTTTTACAGGTGACCATTATTCTAGTTAAAGAATTACTAATGTACTTTAAAAAAGAATACACTCAATATAAAAGAGAAAAATGAATCTGTTTAAATGGAGAATCCTTTTAAATGTTAAACAAAGGTCATACCTTAAACTGAGAGACTGGTAGAATAGAAGAGAGTGCTGGTCTTGAAACAGGATGCCTGGGTTCAAATCTCAGCTCTATGATGTTATCACTGTTTGACCCTGGCCACGAGTCACATCAGCCCTCTCAGTCTTGGTTTCCTTATCTGTAAATTGAATCTCAATATCTATATTGCCTGTCTGACAGAATGGTTAAAAAAAGTACTTCGTAAATTGTGAAGCTCTGTATAAATCATGTTATTTTTTATTAGTCTTTTTTTTTTTTATTGTCTAGTAGTTATCTTAAAATCATTCTGATAGAGGACAACTTCAGAGCCTAAGACAGTCTTCCTTTAAATTTGTACATTCTAGTAATGTTTTTTTTCTAGAGAAGCTTATGGCCTGCAATAGTTTGGAGTGTGGTCTCAGATTAAAATGTAATTTTAAAATATTTAACACAATGAATAAAAAATAAAATAGGATGTAGAAAATAATGTTAATTTGTGGTTTTCTAAGTTAATATGTGGCCTGCAGAGATTCTTAAGTATGATTTAGTGGCTCCCCTTTCTGTGTTTAATGCCACTGAGTGCCCACATCTCTATTATTTAAGCTACTCTACTTTTTCCTATTGGTAAAATAACCCTTTTGTTTTTGAATTGTCTTATTTTCTTCACTTGTTTGACTCTTGTTGTAGCTTTGTCCAGACACGGTGTCCAGACTAGATGCTGCTTATGACTTTGGAACAACTTATCAGCAAAATTGTGAAATTCCAGTCTCCAAGATCTTAACTGACTTTCCAAGTCCAATTTTTTATGATCTATATCTTGAGTATACTAGTGAACATCTTTGGGCTATACCAATATTAAACCTAAATCTTCGGCACAATGAAATCCCCGTGAACCAAGACAGCAGCTCTAACAAGTGGCTTCTGACTCGCCGCCTGTTCTTGGTGGATACATTAAGTGGACGAGAGAATGACCTAGGGAATATACCAAGAGTAATTCGAATTGCCAGCAAATTAACAATGAGTATTTGCCTTGTACCCAATACTCAAAGTGGAAACATTTATCCCCCTCTAATTACTGTTGCCTACCAGGATGTTGAGATCCAGAATCCGGATAGCCAGTCTGTGATGGTTTCTTTCTCAGTCAAATATGAAATGAACCAAGAAGAAGCACATACCCAAACTAATATTGCATTAGGTGTATTGGGTGGGCTGGCAGTTTTATGGTCTCTTTTAAAGACTGCAGGATGGAAGAGACGCATAGGAAGTCCTATGATTGACTTGCAGACCATTATGAAGTTCTTGGTGTACTATGCTGGAGATCTAGCGAATGTTTTCTTTATCATCACTGTGGGAACAGGTCTTTATTGGCTTATTTTTTTCAAAGCACAGAAGGCTGTCTCTGTTTTGTTACCAGTGCTAGGTCAAGAAGAAAGCTTTGTCACGTATGTGCTTTTGCCTTAAAGGCTCTGCAGTTCTTGCACAAGCTTGTATGCCAGGTTACTATAGATATCTTTCTCATTGACTGGGAGAGACCCAAAGGCAAAGTTCTTAAAGCTGTTGAAGCAGGTGAAGGTGGCCTACGAAGTGCTACCGTTCCTGTGAGCATATGGAGGACATATTTTGTAGCCAACGAGTGGAATGAAATTCAGACTGTGAGAAAAATTAATCCCCTCTTTCAAGTGCTTACTGTTCTCTTCTTTTTGGAGGTTGTTGGATTCAAGAACTTGGCATTAATGGATTCATCCTCCAGTCTTTCAAGAAACACAAATAGCTATATCGCATCTTATAGCCGCATTTTGCGATATGCTGTGTCTACTGTCCTTTGGATAGTTATTGGCAGGATACAGATCATGTTCTTTGCTGTCTTTTATGAGAGATTTGTAGAAGATAAAATACGACAGTTTGTTGATTTGTGCTCCATGAGCAATATCTCAATATTTCTCTTATCACACAAATGTTTTGGATATTATATCCATGGTCGA
>NW_025341327.1:0-9012 GCF_016433145.1 Gracilinanus agilis | reverse complement strand
TATATATATATATATACTTGACAAAAGGAAATTCACTTAGCTCTAGCAAGGGAAGGCTATTCAACAAAGATATGCCTTTGAGGACACTGTAGGTTGACTGAGCTTTGGGAAACTCCCATGCCTCTGAGTTGTCCATGGTCATCTGCCAACCAAGCATTAGTAAGTGGCTGGAGAGGTTGTTTTTTATTCAAGAGACCAGGAAGTGATGTCAACAGGAAGCTGGCATCGTTAGTCCTCTAAGTGAGTAAAATTTCAAGGACAGTTTCAATGCCTTTCATGGAGAAATTGGCCACTCTTGTATGGTGGCACAAGGTTAGGATATTCTTTCTGCTATAACTGTCCTTATTATCATATACTGCGCTTTGTCCTTAGAAGTATCAATTCTGGAAGAAAGTGGTGTCAAATGAGCCTAGCCTCAGTTAGAGTTGGTTAGACTTCAGGGAATTCTCCCTTAGGGGACATCTGAGACTCCTGATTGAGTTGCGTTATCTCAGTCCCAACAGGAGAGTTCACTTGCTCTGTTTTATCTACTATATATTCTAATAGTTTTGCCTGTTCTGATTTCTGTGATGCTAGATCAAACTCAAACAAGTGGATTCATTTGCCATTCTCTGTATACATTCACTGAAGACCTGGAATTTTGTGGGAATAGAGTTAAGCCTTGGATATATAACTCAGTGTATTCCTTCCCCATTAAAAGAGAATGATGAAGGGGCAGCTGGGTAGCTCAGTGGAGTGAGAGTCAGGCCTAGAGACAGGAGGTCCTAGGTTCAAACCCAGCCTCAGCCACTTCCCAGCTGTGTGACCCTGGGCAAGTCACTTGACCCCCATTGCCCACCCTTACCAATCTTCCACCTATGAGACAATACACCGAAGTACAAGGGTTAAAAAAAAAAAGAGAATGATGAGGAGCACATTGAGAACCTAAAAAGAATGTCTCCTAGACTAACAGTACTTAAGGAAGCAGGGAGATAGAACTCAAAAGAACTCAGTAATCCCTCTCTCTCAGGAGAGCAGATTGGCCAGCCTCTGGCCCCAACCTTCTGTTTCCCCTTCTGCCAGCAATCAAAGAAAAGTGGGAGGAAGAAACTAGCGTCACGGTGGCGAACCTATGACACTTGTGCCAGACACTCAGAGTCCTCTCTGTGGGCACACCCACTATCACCCCAGCACAGAGTTCACCAAAGTTCGTTACTAGAAAGGCAGAGGGACGCAGGGCTGGGCTGCTCTCCTCTCCCTCTCTACACATGCCTGAGAACATCACCTACCCCTCTAAAAGGTTCACCATCACTGCAAGAGACCTATTCTCACCTCCTTGTGAAACACATCTAGATAGTTAATCTACAAGGGCAAAAGAACACACTACACTCATGCCCCTTATGTATATTCATACATACATAAGTATAACTATAGATACATATACATGTATATTTTACATATGATACATACACATGTATTTATTTATCATATATACACATACATTTCATACATCGTATACATACATTTTATGTATCATATACACACATATAGTTTATACATCATGTATGTCTACACATAGTCTACACATCATATATACCTAGATTTTACATATCATGTACATATGTTTTACACATTATGTCCATATGTATATTACTTATCCCATATATACACATGTGTATATATACATATACCTAAAAGCTAGTACTATTTACAATAAGAGAAGCACTGAAAGGTTTTTTTTGAGCAATAAAAGAGTAAAGCAAATCTAGCCTTTTTTACCACTGTTATTTAATATAGTTCTAGAAATGTTAATGATAGTAATAAATCATTAGAAAAGAATTAAAGGCATAAAAGTTGGCAAAGAGGAGAGACAATTATCCCTATTTGTAGACAATATGATGGTTTACTCAGAAAAATCCCAGAGTCAACAAAGCAAGTAATTGAGATAATTACTAGCTTTAACAGGATAGGAAATGAATAAACAAAATGAATCCACAAAAATCTTCAAGCATTTCTATGTACTCAAATGCTCAGATGAATCTGTGATCTAATCCATCTGTGCATTCTCTTCAGTGATGTAGATAGCAACCCACTCATGCCTTCCTCCTATGTGGCTCTGGCTCATGTTCTCTAATCAAGGTGCTGGAGTCCATTCTCACTCTGTCTAAGACAGCGGTTCCCAAACTTTTTTGGCCTACTTTGGCCCCCTTTCCAGAAAAAATATTACTTGGCCCCCTGGAAATTATTTTTTTTTAAATTTTAATAGCAATTAATAGGCACCTGTGGCCATCGCCACTTCCCTGGATCGCTGCAGCACCCACCAGGGGGCGATGGCTCCCACTTTGGGAATCACTGGTCTAAGACATCATGTGGACAGCAGCAGAATAAGTGGTGTGCCCAACCTTAACCTTCCTCCTTTGTCACACAACCAGTCTATATTCTTTTTCAATTTTAATACTCTCTTCTGAGTTACTCCCACAACCTACTCTCATATGCACAGGCTAAGAACCTAGAGAGTGACAGCTACCTTTTTTTTTTTTATAAAAGTTAACCAGAGAGTAGCTAACCCTACTACTGCAGCTCACAAACCCCCACTAGATTGCTTTCCATAATAACAATCAGCTGGTAGACCTACTTAGCTTTTAGGAAAGGCATTTACTAAGATGATATGGTAAGATACAAACTGGAAAGACCTCCATGAACTGATGTTGAGTGAAATAAGCAGAACCAGGAGAACATTGTACATAGAGACGGATACACTGTGGGATGATCAGATGTAATACACTTTGCTACTAATAGCAATGCAATGATCCAGGACATTTCTGAGGGACTTAGGAGAAAGAACGCTATCCTCATCCAGAGAAAGAACTGTGGGAGCAGAAACACAGAAGAAAAACATATGACTTTATCACTTGTTTATACGGATATATAGGATGTGGGGGTTGGTTTTTAAAAGATTGCTCTACTACAAAAATGAATAATATGGAAATAGGTATTGAGTGATAATACACATATAACCCAGTAGAATTTTTTGCTTGTTGGCTCCAGGAGAGGGGAGGGAAAAGGAGAGAGAAAAAACATGAATCATGTGCCCATGGAAAAATACTTTAAAATAAATTTTAAAATAAAATAAAACAATATAGTAAGGACAATTGGCATAAAAATCTCTCCTTCCCTCTATCCCCTCCCCTCCAGAAATTTGGAGCGTGGTCTCCAAAAAATAAACGCCACATCCATGAGAAAAATGAGCTCAAAAATATCTCACTATAATGGTAGTAAAATATTTTTGTTATCCAATCATTTTCAGTCATGTCCAATTTTCATGACCCCATTAGGGGGTTTCTTGGGCAAGATACTAGAGTAGTTTGCTATTTACTTTTCTAACTTGTTTACATTTTATAGGAAACTAAGAAAACAGGGTTAAGTGACTTGCCCAGGGTCACACAGGAAGTATCTGAGGCTGGATTTGAACTCAGGAAGATGAGTCTTCCTGACTCCAGGTGTAGTACTCTATGTACTGTACCACCTATATGGAAAATGGTAACTCACTCCTCCTGTTACCTCAAGGCCTATAAGGCCTTTCTTTCCTTATAAAATCCTCATGCTTCTCCCCTTGGGTATAGTTTTCTAACGAGCTGGATTCTCATACTGTTAACTGTCTAGTTGTATTTATACATGATCCCAAGGAAGCATGACTGGTTCTTCCAGATGTACAGTGCCTGACACATAGAGGGCACTTGCTAAATGCTTCCTGAATTAATTTAACGTGGAATCAGTTGCCCTCATCCAATGTCCAAGGCTCTATAATCCCCTTAAACTGATTAAAGACTTATTCATACGTTGTGGTGGGACTGTAGAAAAATTCTCTCACCTTGAATTTTGGGATTACATTCTGAACTTTCTCTAATGACATTAATCCAAGATGGTGGCTAAGACTTCTTCCCTTTTCACTATCTTCTCTTCCCTGATGAAGTGCTTTACTTCTGTCCTTCTTCTGAAGTTCTGCATCACTTACATGTTACAGCCTCCTCACACTGACCACCTCTGCAATCACTGACTTCTGCATAATATTCATTTTAACATCTCAGATCCTTTGGAACTGACGAGATGTGTCCCTGGAAGCGGCCATAGGAGCTCAATCTAAGCATGCCCCCAGTTTGTGGTGTAACCCTCTTGCATATGAAATTGAGCAGCTTTCACATGAAATGTATAATTGGTATGAGAAGGGAAGCTGTCAAAAGAGGAAAAACTGTTCTGAGAAATATTTCTGATAAGGGCTGGATATCAGGATGTAGAGGGAATTAATACAACTATATAACACTTAGAAGCATTCTCCAGTTGACAGGTGATCAGAGGATCTGAACAGTGTTGAAAAGATTTGCTAACTATTAACAATTATATGAAAGATTACTCTGTCACTGATAATTAGAGAAATGAAGGGGAGATGGGAAGGGAATAAGCGCTTATTAAACACTGACTACATGTCAGGCACTGTGCTAAGTGCATTACATGTCATCTCCTTTTACAATGGAAATCAAAACAGTTCTGAGATTCTGCTGAGATGCCACAAATCAGCAAGGGTGGCTGAAATGGACATATTCAATGCTAGAAAAGTTATAGAAAGTCCTTTTAATAGGAGTATTCTTTTAATTTAATGGTGAACCAGCCCAACCATTCTGGAAACCAATTTTGTTGTTGTTCATTAGTCGTTCAGTCATGGCCGCCTCTTCATGACTCCATGGACCACAGCATGCCAGGTCCTTGTATCTCTCCTCTGCTATCTCCTGAAGTCTGTCCAAATTCGTGTTCAGAAAGCAATTTAGAAGTATGCCATAATGAGAGACTCAGATGTCCATACCCTTTGATCCGGAGATCCCATTGCTAGGCATGAAGGTTAAAGATAAAAAGGAAGGCTGTGTATAAGTTAAAATATTTCCTGGAACTCTTGTGGCAGTAAAGACCCAGAAACACTGCAGATGCCCATCGATTGGGGTACGGTTAAACAAGTTATGGTCCATGAACGGCCTGGAATATTACTGTGCTATAAGAAATGGTGAAGACAGAGAAGTATGGAAAACTTACATGAATTGATGCAAAGGAAAGTAAATAGAATCAGGAAAGCAAGATTCACAATGACTCTAATAATGTAAACAGAAGAAAAGTCCAGAAAATCTGGAGTCGAATGCTGTGTAATTGTAATAGTCACTGTGAATTGACTCCGGAGAGGCACTGAGAAAACACATCACTCTCCTCTCGTGGAAGAGGTCAAGGACTCTAGGTGTTCAAGGGTGAGAATACTGTCAAACACAGTGGATCCTTCGTGTTAGCTCTTTTATAAGGGGTGGCTTTTGGGATAAGGGAAGAGGGCAGGCTAGATCTGGAAATAAAAGCGATGTGGAAAAAAGAAGGTACTAATTAAAATAGGACAACATGTATTTTTAAAAAGAGAATGAAGCCAGCAAATGGAGAGTCTTGAAAGCCTTGGTAAGCTGTCATCTCTACATTAAATAGCAGGGTGAGCATGCATGACTCTATTTATACAAATGATGTGAAGCTCTCTGACTGTGGGAAGGGGTCCAGGGTGACTAAATTGGAACCCAAATATTGGATCTGCTGGAGCGGCAGGGCCAAATGCTCTCCTCTCTCTAAATATTTACAGAAGTGCCTCAGCCATGCCTCCTATTCAGTGGCCCTACTTCATTAGCAGTGCCCCTGGATCCATTAAAGAGTAACCTCTCATCCACAACTGACTATTTTGCCCGATCCCGTCCTTCTTACTCCTGCAAGGCTAAACTCCTCTGAGCCAAATCAGTCTTAAAGGAATACTTGGGTAGATGACAGAAGCTCGGGCAAACAGAATCCACCCCTTCCTAAAAGGACTTTTATGAGTATGGGATATATTGGGGTTTCTCGAGCTCTATTTGTTTTTATACAAAATCTTCCTCGGGGGCATGTTTCTCCTGATGCTGGATCACACGAGAAGGTCAAAATTTAAGTGTACATGGAAAGGAGCTTTGGCATGGGTCACATGGGTCTAAAACAGAGGATGGAGATGACTCTAGAACATATTTAACTCAAACGGATTTACCGGATTCCCACTCTCTTGAAGCATTCTCGACAACGGGCTCATGGGCCAACACAATCAAGGTTGATGAATGAAGATGACCTAGGAGGAAACACCAATTCTCAACTATTCCTAAACTTCTTGGCCAGCGGGTTTCATCTCTTCTTCCCTCCCGCTGACTCGATTTGGACAATTTCACTGTTGGTTTGCACCTCTGCCAGAGGATGTTCAAAGGAAATGAAACTTCCATCATTCAATTTTGTTCTCTGTGAGCAACTCCAGATCTGGTGGGATAGGAAGGCTAAACTAAGTTAAAATGAACTCTGATGATTTTCCATTATTTTTTTTTTAGATTCATACTCCTCCTTTCTTTCCCCCTTACTGTGGAGAGTTGAGAGCTGGTTATACATTTGCTTTCTTGGCTCCAATTATTTTTTCATTTTAAAGAAAAAATTCAGGATTTGTTTTGTAGCACAAACGTTTGATCTTGTCGTTCTCAGGCCCAGGGTGTCAACCCTCTGTTTTGTGTGTCTATTTTGTCGCTCCTGGTTAGTTCGACTAGGCCTCACAAAGTCCCATGAAGGCAGGGATGCTTTTTAAAATGATTATTCCTTTATCATTTTTTTATAGGATTTTTTTTTAATTTTAAATCCTTAACTTCTGTGTATAGACTTATAGGTGGAAGATTGGTAAGGGTAGGCAATGGGGGTCAAGTGACTTGCCCAGGGTCACTCAGCTGGGAAGTGTCTGAGGCCGGATTTGAACCTAGGACCTCCCGTCTCTAGGCCTGGCTCTCAATCCACTGAGCTACCCAGCTGCCCCTCCTTTATCATTTTTTTAGGGAATGCTTTTCCACAAGTGACTCTAAGCACTGATCCATATGGCCATGCCAATGGTGATTCCACAATAAACGAAAAATAATAGCAAAATATAATCAACTTTGGCTAAGAGATAAAACCCAGTGGAATGACAAAAATGACTGAAACCTCAGGGGCTTCAAGGAAGGGAACATTTATTAAGCTTTGTAAGGGGTAAAATATTAAAGGGTTGTACTAGATTTATAAGAGCATGGTCGCCAGGAATTATGACTCAATTCCAAATGACTTTTTATAATAACTAGTTTATTTACAGAAGGAAAAAGAGTGAAAGTAAGAAAATCAGAGAGAGGAAATATTTACTCCAGCCCAGTCCCAACCAGGCAGGGCTTAAGAGGCCCCATCAAAGAGGGCCCAGAGGTAAATTAAACAAGGATTTTAGCCAGCAGGCTTTCTCCAACACAAGGGGCCTCTCTGGAGGCCAGTACCTCCAGAACAAGCCAGGGAAAGGAATCAGCCTTTTTCACTCACCCACATGGTAGTTCTAAGGGAAAATAGAAAAGCAGTTCAAGGTCCTCAGCCAGAGCTCCTCCAGAGTCAAGTTGAAGGTGAAAGACCTTATCACAGGAAGTTCTTGACACTTTTAAAGACCATTCCTTTCCTTGCTTCCTGTGCCTTCCTCCCACTTTACGTGGGCCAATTACAGCTAAAGTTTTGCTTAGGACTGCCCAGGGGGCAGTCAGTGGATTCTGATTCATCACCCACTATCTCACACATGGGTCACAGACCTCTGCCACTTAAGGATAAGTGAGGTGTATATGCTTCTGGTCATTATATCTAAAAATGGGCAGGGGAGAGTTAATCCTATCTTCACAGAACTGTGCCAGGCACTGAGCTAAATACTTTACAAATATTATCTTATTTGATCTTCATAACAACCCTGGGAGACAGGTGCTATTATCCTCATGTTGAAGATGAGGAAACTGAGGCAGATAGAAGTAAAGTGACTTGTGCCAGGTCACACAGCTAGTAAATGTCTGAAGCCAGATATGAAGTCAGATTTTCCTCAAGTCAAGGGTTAATGCTATCTCCACTGAACTACCTAGAATAGTTATGGCGAACCTTTCAGAGACTGAGGGCCCAAACTGCAATCTTCACCCACATGTGAGCTGCCCCCTTACCTCACACAGGGGAGGGAAGAAGCACTCCCATTAGACTTCCAGGAAGAGGGGCAGGTGATGTGCACAATGTCCTCACGCATGGTGGAGGGGGGAAGGGAGCAGCCCCCTCCATCACACGTTTCAATAGGTTTGCCAACTTGGACCTAGAATGTTAAGTTAATAAGATGAGATAGCGGGGGGAAACTGGGTGGCTCAGTGGATTGAGAGCCAGGCCTAGAGACAGGAGGTCCTGGGTTCCAGTCTGGCCTGTGACACTTCCTAGTTATGCGAGCCTGGGCAAGTCCCTTAACCCCATTGCCTAGGCCTTAGCACTTTTCTGCCTTGGAACCAATATACAGTATTGATTCTAAGACATGAAGATAAGGATTTTTAAAAAAAAATACGAGATAGCAAGTGTGGATCCTCTTTTATGGATTTGACATTCTTTATTCTTTCCTTAAGGAATCTGAGGTAATAAATGTACTGATGGATTTCTTTCAAACCCTTAACTTCTGTGTATTGGCTCATAGGTAGAAGAGTATAAGGGTGGGCAATGGGGGTCAAGTGACTTGTCCAGGGTCACCCAGCTGGGAAGTATCTGAGGTAAGATTTGAACCTAGGACCTCCTGTCTCTAGGCCTGACTCTCAATCCACTGAGCTACCCAGCTGCCCCTTGTACTGATGGATTAAGAGAGTCTTACAACTGGAAGGGCCTTTAGACATCATTTATTCTACCTTCCTTTTGTTTACAGATAGGGAAACTGAGGCATAAAGAAGCTTAAATAATTTATCCAAAGTTAAATAGGTAGGCACGAGGAAGGGAGAAGTAGCATGGGAAGGTAGAATAACTACCAGATTTGAAGAAAGATAGTGTGGTTTAAAATTCTGCTTCTGTCACTGTCACCTGTGATACCATGATAAAGTGACTTCACTTAAACATCCCAGACCTCACTGGCCTTATCTGTAAAATGGAAGAGTTGGACTAGATGGCTCC
>NW_025341326.1:0-5316 GCF_016433145.1 Gracilinanus agilis | reverse complement strand
TTGCTGGGTTTGTACCCCAAAGAGATCATAGATAAACAGACATGTACAAAAATATTTATAGCTGCGCTTTTTGTGGTGGCAACAAATTGGAAAAGGATGGTATGTCCTTCAATTGGGGAATGGCTGAACAAACTTTGGTATATGCGGGTGATGGAATACTATTGTGCTAAAAGGAATAATAAACTGGAGAAGTTCCAGGAGAACTGGAGAGACCTCCGGGAACTGATGCAGAGCGAAAGGAGCAGAGCCAAAAGAACACTGTACACAGAGACTGATATACTGTGGTAAAATTGAATGTAATGGGCTTCTGTACCAGCAGCAATGCAATGACCCAGGACAATTCTGAGGGATTTATGGTAAAGAATGTTACCCACATTCAGAGGAAGGACTGCAGGAGAGGAAACATATAAGAAAAGCAACTGCTTGAACGCATGGGTCGGGGCGGACATGATTGAGGGTGTAGACTCGAAACTACCACACCAACGCAACTACCAACAATTGGGAAATTGGTCTTGATCAAGGACACATGACAAAACCAGTGGAAATGTGCGTCGGCCATGGGTGGGGGTAGTGCGGGGCGTGAAGGGGAAAGTAGGAGCATGAAACATGTAACCATGTTAAAAATGATTATTAATAAATGTTTAAAAAAAAAAATGAGCTGACACCAATTGACAAAATGGGCTAAGATTGTTGGGTAGAAGGGGGGAAAATATCAGAACTGGCCTCGCCATGAAACATTTGTTTTATTTGGAGCAGTGAGCATAAAGTTACAAGGATATTCCAGCATAGAGCACAAGAGAGTTCACCAAGTGTCAGGGAACCAAGAGTCTGGTCATTCATGGTTTCATTTTCCCAAAGGTTTCAGGAAACCTGAATATGAAAGGTTGAACCTTTCTCTGCTGTCTCCAACAGGTGTGGACATGGTGGTTGAAATTCAGAGAGAGGCAGGATCTTATTTTGGAAATATTGGTAGCATCAGGAAGAAAGTCTCTTTTCCAAGGGATTCCATCCAGGGCAAATCAAGGGAAAAACAGGATGGAGCTTCAGAGAGAGTGGCAGATAGCACAGACCTTCAAAGATATCCTGGAACTCCTTGTTTCATGGTTCTTCTAGCATTTAGCACTGTTACTTCCACCTGGATGGACATTGCTGCTGGCAAAATGGAGGGCATGGGTAGCATTTCCACTGTGGTAGTGGACATGGCTCTGGGCATTTGACAATACATGGCACATAACATGTGGGAAGACATGGCTCTGAACACTTGGGAATACATGGCTCAGGACATTTTGGAATACATAGTTCAGGGCAGTAGGGAATACATGGTTCAGGGCACGTAGGAATACATGGCTTATAACATTTGGGAATACATGGCTCAGGGCACTGGGGAACACATGGCTCCCAACATATAGGTTGGTAAGATTGTGGGCACATGGGAGGTGCTTGGCAAGGCTGTTTACACTGCTGATCACACTGGTAGGACATCTTTTCTAGAATTCTGTGATCTGAAACAAAGCAGACAGAGGTCACAGATAAATAGATACTTTCATGAAAAAGAAAATCCAAGTTCTTATGCTGACATAGTTCATACTCTTTGATGTCTCCTGTTTCTAGACTGGGAGATAATCAAATATGCAGTGGACTAGGAGTTAAAAACCTATTTTCAAACACTGAATCTAACAGACACAATAGCTTTATAACTTTGTGTCCCCGAAGACATCTGAAACAAAATTTTGCCATCTCAAAATTAGACATCATAATATCACACTGTTCATCTATTGAGTTCACACTGTTGTTATAAAAGGAAAGGTCCATATAAACTTTACTTTTCTATATTAATCAGAACTGATGCTATAACCTCTCTATCCCCATCTTCCTCTAAATAGAATCAGAGCTGAAAAATGTCCCTAGAACCTCAAAGTTAAAAAATGAAGAAGACATTTCTTCTACCTGGTCCTAGGTGGAAGGATTATGGAGGCCAGAATAACTCATAAAAATTATAGCCTAAGGCATGGATATATTGGATAGAATCCTCAGATAAAGGAAACTGTGGATCTTTGAAGAATGTTTATGATTGGAATTATTTTACTGTGTTCCCCTACTTTCAACATTTTTTTCCTTACCTACTCATTTGTCCTTCTAGCTAATTCTATGTCTTCAAATCTTTTTCTCAAAACCTTGGAAATTCCCAGCAACAGAAGTAACTACCACAAGCACACTAGGAAACCACTAAGCAACTTCTATCACTTCCATTGGCCTCTGTTTCATCAGCTACAAGATGAGGTAGTATAAAAAAGAAACACTTGTCTGGACAGTAGCACACAGAAATCTGAGTCAGTAGTCTACTTGTAATCACTTTACCACACTATGGGGAATATAAAAAAAATCAAAATCACTACCTACAAAATGAAGTACTCCTTCTATTGAGGAAGACAGCATTTAGAAAACTGGTTCACATAAGATATGTGCAATATTAATATAATTGAACCTTAAGGGGAAAAGTTTCTCTGTATTTCATTATTCACATCTGAAAACAAAACAGTTGAATGCAAGCATCTAGAAGTTCCCTGTCAACTCTTAATATTAGGAATAAATCATTGTGGAATGAAAGCTCCCTGACTCTAGACTTTGATAAATGCTGGGTGTGTATGAGTAAAAGCTGCAAGATAAAAGACAAAAATAACTGAAATTCTGGCTAATCTCTAAAGAAATCCACATCCTTAGAATCACAACAAGCTTGGTACCTTGAATAAAGCCTGGAGGGAACTATGCCAGGAGATCTTTTGAGACAATATGAGAAGTTCCCCTTAAAATCTCTCAGCTCATTAGGGGCAGAGCAAGGACTAGAAGTCAGAACCCAGGACTTATGATTCTCCAGCTCATGTTCTCTCTATTTCGCCAAAATGCCACTTCTGCCTTTCAATATCCATGAATATCTCAGGCCAAAGATTAGCCCTAAAGGATCTCATACTCACCAGACACTTCAGTACAGATTGGAAACCAGGCAGTCAGTGAGTGGATGGCTGTGGTGTCAGGGAGAGCCCCTTTATAGGGTTGAGGAAGCCTGTCCACAGGAAGCAGGGACAGTCCCAAACTCTGCCATCCCAATTATCACCACAAAAAAATGCAATCCATCTGCAGTTCTGAAAATGACTTGCCATGCTTACCCTCATGACTAGCTTTTTGGCTTTGTTTGTAAAAGATCTTCCCAGTTGGGATGATGCCAGGCAGGTAATGATCATACCATGATAGACTAAAAGCTGGAAGAGACCAATAAAGCACATGATGATGTAAAGCTAAGGATTTCTATTTTTCAACATGTCTTCTACTAAGTTACCAAACATTCTATATTCTAGTCAATTAAGTCACATTCCATCATTTTCATCACATCTGCTGGAAATTAGTGATTTGTGGGTGATATCACTATTTGCCATGAATGCTTTTATGTGCCAACTATGAGCTCATTGAGAGCGGAGGGTATCTTTCACCTTTCATTGTTTACCCAGCTCCTAATACAGTGACTAAACAAGTATAATAATAAATAATAGCAACATACCAATTAATAGATATAGCAAGCATAAAATGCTTATGTATTGATTGTGTAGATTTTAAAATTAATATCCAATAATCCAAATATGATATTTAATAAAGTTTATTAATATTTAACTTGAAGCAAAAAGAAACTAAAAAGGCTAGAGCAGTGATGGGCAAACTTTTTAAAGAGGGGACCAAAGGAAAGGAAGTGCTCCTCTGTTAGTCTGTTTCTAAGGCAACTCTTTCGAAGTTTCATTGTATTGTATCCTACTCATTGTATTCATCAGATTAGGAATAACAACCCACAGCGGGATAGAACATTTCAGGGGGCTGCATCTGGCCCGAAGTTTGCCCATCACTGGGCTAGAGAAACAGGGAGAGTGCTCACCCAAGCAACTCATGTGGAAGAGAGCCAAAGAGAGGCATTACCCAAAACTTATATACAATCACATAAAAGACACACGTAAACAGAAAGGAAAAGGGAATTTTTGAGGCAAGGGAAGATCCTGGGAGATGAAGTCTAAAGGATACAAAATTTCAATTACCTAATTGAGACATAATAAATAAAATGGAATTTCAAGAGGGAGATCCAGAAGCATCAGGTGTAGGACATAGAGGCAAAATTTGTCCCTTTCTCATCCTGAATTCTTAGGCAGTTTGTTACAATTTATCTTAAGTAAAAATCATTGGGTGATCCAGCCATACCATTGTTGGGTTTGTACCCCAAAGAGATCATAGATAAACAGACTTGTACGAAAATATTTATAGCTGCGCTTTTTGTGGTGGCAACAAACTGGAAAAGGAGGGTATGTCCTTCAATTGGGGAATGGCTGAACAAACTGTGGTATATGCGGGTGATGGAATACTATTGTGCTAAAAGGAATAATAAACTGGAGAAGTTCCAGGCAAACTGGAGAGACCTCCGGGAACTGATGCAGAGCGAAAGGAGCAGAGCCAGAAGAACATTGTACACAGAGACTGATATACTGTGGTAAAATCGAATGTAATGGACTTCTGTACCAGCAGCAATGCAATGACCCAGGACAGCTCTGAGGGATTTATGGTAAAGAAAACTACCCACATTCAGAGGAAGGACTGCAGGAGAGGAAACATATAAGAAAAGCAACTGCTTGAACGCATGGGTCAGGGTGGACATGACTGGGGATGTGGACTCGAAACTACCACACCAATGCAACCACCAACAATTTGGAAATAGGTCTTGATCAATGACACATTAAAACCAGTGGAAATGTGCGTCGGCCATGGGTGGGGGGAGAGTGGGGAGTAAAGGGGAAAGTAGGAGCATGAATCATGTAACCATGTTAAAAATGATTATTAATAAATGTTTATTAAAAAATTTTTAAAAAATTTTTTTAAAAATCATTGGGAAGGGGAAGAAATTGTGGAAGGTGGTAGCAGGAAACAAAGCCTAAAAGTTCTTTATTGTTTCGTGAATCAAATATAAAGCATTTGCCCTGGCATTCAATACTCTCCATTGATAAGCCTAAAAATCAAAACTCTAGCCCCAAATATTTTCTGTTCCCTCACCTCCCCCCCATGACAAACCTAAAAACGTTTCCCAGCTAAAGCTATCTTAACACCTCCTTGAGAAATGTTTTCTACCCTTCCTGGGAATGTTTATTACCCTGATCTACCTCCGTGGGAATGTTTTATTTACCCCTTTTTATGAATGTTTGATCAAGTGCTTCCTGACCCCTAATCCTGAAACCCCCCCAAATGCTTCCTGACCCCTAATCCTGAAACCCCCCAAATGCTTCCTGACCC
>NW_025341325.1:0-1120 GCF_016433145.1 Gracilinanus agilis | reverse complement strand
CATATGACTTCTGTGACTTAAACAACACCAGGTGGCTAGTCTATAATAGTACACCAAGTCACCATGTTGGTCACTCATCAAAGTAAGAACATAGCTAAGAGCAGTGGATTCGTGCTAGTTATTTTATAAGACTACACAGTAATATAGGTCATAAGCTTCACCAGGCAAATCAGATTGGCCCTTATAGTTGCTGTATCTATCAATGAATCCATCAACGAAGTTCACCTAAGTGGGGCGTGATACCTATAGGTTTAAATGAATCCTTTAAATGAATAATTTAAATTATTTCAGCCTGTTGGCTCCATTTGCCTATGCCACCTGCAAGATGAATGATAATCACATTTTTTTCTGACTGGAGTACCCCAATATCTATGAATATTTCTTTCTTACAGTGATTTAAGATTCCTATGAAGACTTGAGGAGCCTCCAATCAATCCCAGGAGAATTTCAAATCTAGAATTCCTCCTTTGAGTGTTTTGTATCTATTGCCCAATTTTAGCCTGTGTATAACTAGATATAGGGCTTCCCATACTACCATTAAACTAGGTTCAAATGTGTATTGTAATTTGACCTTTGAAGTCCCCGGTGAAGGCAACTTCATCTGTGCTGTTCCTAAAATCACTGCAGGAGGAAAGGGAAGTAGTTCCTCTGTGAATTTTGCCACCATTACATACAATAGAACAGATGAGGATAACAGAACAAAATGTATACCATCAACGTCCTGGGTACTCATTACTCCTGGCCAATTATTATCTGTGCTGGCCAGGCTTTCTCCTCTCTGTCTTCAGGATGGTATGGCACCTGTGGAATAGCTTATCTGATACCAATGGTGACTATTAAAAATCATACCCAGAGCCTAATAGGTACCAGCTACACAAGGAGTTTGGGTGCGTGGTGGCACAGAGAAAAAAGATCTATCTGGGGAAGCTCGAATTGAGTAGCAGCTCATGGAAATATTCCCTGGCACACATATTTATGGGCCTTCGTTCAGGACATTGGAATGACTGCAGTAATAGGTGCCATAAAGGACTTGTCTTCTGAACTTGAGGGATTGGCCCCAAACACAGCAGCCACTATCTTACATACTTCCAGTGGTATAGCCAAGCTCCAGACTGAAGTG
>NW_025341324.1:0-1116 GCF_016433145.1 Gracilinanus agilis | reverse complement strand
TGCCAAGGTACAGCCTTAATTTTTGTACATATAGCACAACAAAGAGGCCGGAGCTGCTGATGACCATTTCTAAATTGAAAGGCTTTAGCAAGAGATAAATAAGGGATAAGGAATATGTGGATGCCCTGAGTGTCCTGATGTTCCCCCCTTTCAGTCAATATGAGGGAACCCAAAGAGACCCTCTCCCATTGACAGGGGGCAGGGAAAAAGTACTTAGTAAGGGGTCTCTACTTCTTACTAAGTCAAGTTACAAATACAACTACTTAAAGGTCTCACAACTGGCTAACTGGGAGAAGGGAGAATTACATTCACAAAGATGACCACAAAATGTTATAAAAATAAACTCATGAAAAAAGAAAGCTATACAATCATTATCATCAATGGTGGGAGACAAAGAATGGTAGAGAAATACCACCTGATCTCTACCAAATTACCCTCCAAAAAAACTATAACACCTCACAATGAATCCTACAGTAGAATAGTCCACAAAAGGATGGAGTAAAATAAATTTTCAGCTAGAACAATATAGAAGGCTGAATTGAAAGATCTAGATCTAGTATGCTAGAGTAGAAGTAGAATAAAAAGCAGCATGCCAAGGCAGGTCCCACCAAGGCAAAGGACGTTGGGTGCAGTTGAATCACCAGCAAAGGTCCAAAGGTCTTAGCCATAGACAGTAAGGGGTGTCCATAAAATAGCTCATAAGTACATTACAGGGGTCCCTATGCAGGCTCTGGACACAAGATTCTTGTTGAATTGCCCACACACAAATCTAGGCCATAGTCTGGAGGGAAGTCTCAGGGTGAGAAAGAGCACCGGCACACATCAATAGTTTTGGCTACAGAAGAGCAGGAGCCCTGGTCACTGTTCCAAGGTAGAATAGAGTGCTTGTGGTGACTCACAGACTAGGGTACAGGTCAAAAGAATATTAAACACACCGGTCCCTAGATCAGGATTGGTGAACCTTTTCCCAGTTCGAGTTCCCAGAGGGCAAATTCAAGGTGTCTGAGCACCCAGATTACTGGAGAGAGTTGAAGGGAAAAGTGCTTGCTTCAGGCAGCTGGACAGAGGAGTGGGTCATGCAAATTGTCCTTGGGTGATGGGAAGAGGGAGAACAGA
>NW_025341323.1:0-8376 GCF_016433145.1 Gracilinanus agilis | reverse complement strand
CTCTCTCTCTCTCTCTCTCTTCCTCTCCCTCTCCCTCTGCCTCTCCCTCTCCCTCTTCACTGATGTTCTGTTTTCTATGACCACATCTCCCACTTCACTCACATTTTTGTCTGTCCTTCTCCCATTTTTCTATTTAACCTACTACTTCCCTGTAGGATAATGTAGGTTTCTATAGCTAAGGATGAGAGTTATTTCCATTTTGAGCTAGTTCTGATTAGAATAAAGTGCAATCATAGCTAGTCCTCACCCAATCTTCTCCTCTGCTATATTTGCCACTACGTGTCTCTTAATGAGAGGTAGTTCACCTCTTTCTATTTCTGTTTTTCCCTTCTATCCATGTGTTCCTTTTTCCTATCCCTCCCCCACTTTTTAAAAACACAGTTTCCCATGTAGCTTCCTTCTTTTTTTCTATGTACACTGCTTTTCTTGCTTTAATAGTGATAACATTCTTAAGTATCTTAGGTCTTTAGATACTTTGCATATTTTATGTTTTTTAACATTTAATAATATTTATTTTTTAGAAAAGTTAACATGGTTACATGATTCATGTTCTTACTTTCCACTTCACCCCCTGACCTCCCCCCCCCCCCATACACGATGCACATTTCCACTGGTTTTAACATGTGTCATTGTTCAAGACCTATTTCCAAAATTGTTGATAGTTGCATTGGTGTGGTAATTTCTAATCTACATCCTCAACCATGTCTGCTTCAACCCATGTGTTGAAGCAGTTGCTTTTCTTCGGTTTTTCCTCTCCTGTGGTTCTTCCTCTGAATGTGGGTAGCTTTCTTTTCCATAAATCCCTCAGAATTGTCCTGGGTCATCACATTACTTCTAGTATAGAAGTCCATTACATTCAATTTTACCACAGTGTATTGGTCTCTGTGTACAATGTCCTTCTGGCTCTGCTCCTTTCACTCAGCATCAATTCCTGGAGGTCATTCCAGTTCACATGGAATTTCTCCAGCTTATTATTCCTTTGAGCACAATAGTATTCCATCACCAACATATACCGCAATTTCTTCAGCCATTCCGGAATTGAAGGGCATACCCTCATTTTCCAGTTTTTTGCCACCACAAAAAGCACGGCTATAAATATTTTCATACAAGTCTGTTTAATCTATGAACTCTTTGGGGTACAAACCCAACAATGGTATGGCTGGATCAAAGGGCAGGCATTCTTTTATCACTCTTTGGGCATAATTCCAAATTGCCATCCAGAATGGTTGGATCAGTTCACAACTCTACCAGCAATGCATTAATGTCCCAATTTGACTACATCCTCTCCAACATTCATTACTCTACCCAACTATCATTTTAGCCAATCTGCTAGGTGTGAGGTGATACCTCAGAGTTGTTTTGATTTGCATTTCTCTAGTTATTAGAGATTTAGAACACTTTGTCATGTGCTTATTGATAATTTTGATTTCTATATCTGAAAATTGCCTATTCATGTCCCTTGCCCATGTATCAATTGGGGAATGGCTTGATTTTTTCTCATACAATTGATTTAGTTCCTTGTATATTTGAGTAATTAGAACTCTATCAGAATTTTTTGTCGTAAAGATTTTTTTTCCAAGTGTGTTGTTTCCCTTCTGATTTTTGGTTGCATTGTTTCTGTTCATACAAAAAACTTTCAATTGAATATACTCAGAATTATTTATTTTACATTTTGTAACTTTCTCTAACTGTTGCTTGGTTTTTAAAATCTTTCCTTTCCCAGAGATCTGACAAGTAAACTATTCTGTGTTCACTTAACTTATTTATAGTTTCCCTCGTTATATTCAAGTCATTTACCCATTTTGAATTTATCTTGGTGTAGGGTGTGAGATGTTGATCTAAACCTAATCTCTCCCATATTGTTTTCCAAATTTCCCAGCAGTTTTTGTCAAATAGTGGATTCCTGTACCCAAAGTTGGGCTCTTTGGGTTTATCATACACTGTCTTGCTGACTTCACTTACCCCAAGTATACTCCACTGATCCTCCCTTCTATCTCTTACGCAGTACCATACCGTTTTAATGGCCACTGCTTTATAGTATAATTTAATATCTGGTGCTGCTAGGCCACCTTCCTTCACATTTTTTTTATTATTTCTCTTGATATTCTTGATCTTTTGTTATTCCATATGAAATTTGTTGTAGTTTATTCTAATTCAGAAAAAAAGTTTTTGGTAGTTTGATAGGTAAGACACAAAATAACTAAATTAATTTGGGTAGAATGGTCATTTTTATTATATTAGCTCTTCCGATCCATGAGCAATCAATGTTTTTCAAAATGCTTAGATGTAGTTTTAATTGTTTAGAAAGTTTTTGTAGTTGATTTCATATAATTCCTGTGTTTGTTTAGGTAGATAGATTCCTAAGTATTTTATCTTGTCTAGTGTGATTTTAAAATGTGTTTCTCTTTCTAACTCTTGCTGCTGTGATGTGTTGGAAATATATAGAAATGCTGATGATTTATGTGCATTTATTTTGTATCCTGCAACTTTGCTAAAGTTGTTGATTATTTCTACAAGCTTCTTAGTTGATTCTCTAGGATTTTTTACGTAGACCATCATATCATCTGCAAAGAGATATAGCTTAGTCTCCTCATTGTCTATTTTGATACCTTCAATTTCTTTTTCTTCTCTAATTGCTATTGCTATTGTTTCTAGTACAATGTTAAATAATAGAGGTTATAACGGGCCTCCTTGTTTCACTCCTGATCTTATTGGGAAGGCTTCTAATTCATCCCCAATGCATATGATGCTTGTTGATGGTTTTAGGTATATACTGTTTATTATTTTTAGGAAAGGTTCTTCTATTCCTATACTCTCCAGTGTTTTCAATAGGAATGGGTGCTGTATTTTGTCAAAGACTTTTTCAGCATCTATTGAGATAATCATGTAATTTTTGTTTATTAGATTGTTTATATGGTCAATTATGTGGATGGTTTTCCTAATGTTGAACCACCCTTGCATTCCTGGTATAAATCCCACCTTAGACTTCCGGTTAAGATGGCGGCAGTTTAAGGAGCAGCTGCTCGATCTCTCCTGACCAAACCATACAGGACCCCTCAAGGGGAAATAAAAAAGAGTCCAGAGGAACGAAGGAACCCCACAACAGGGCGCAGCATTGAAGGTACGCAGAATCGGGGCATTTCCATGCTATAAAGGGGTGAAACAGC
The DNA here is from genome assembly GCF_016433145.1 of Gracilinanus agilis. Lineage (NCBI taxonomy): Eukaryota > Metazoa > Chordata > Mammalia > Didelphimorphia > Didelphidae > Gracilinanus > Gracilinanus agilis. The sequence goes on along the minus strand of NW_025341323.1, from coordinate 5,209 downwards.
TCTCACTAAAACGGGAGAGGAAGAAACCCCTCCCCCACCCCAACCCCCCACACCTCGCACAACGCCAATGCACAAGTGGGAAAACAGGACTGGGGCAACCAGATAATCACTGGTAGGCCCAGGGCTTCTACCTGTGTGCTGCAAGAAGAGGGACCCCAGGTGGCTGGGGGCGTGCACGGACTTTCCCCCGAGAGTCCACGTGGGTGAAGGCACCACCTCAGGACGGGACAAAGGCCCCTAAAACATGGCCTTTCCCAAGCGCTGAAGGCATCCCCTCAGGTGCGTATAAAGATCTCCAGCCCAGGGACTTTCACTACCTTCTACAGGGGTGAAGGCAGTGCCCTAAGAGCATCTGGGTGGGCAAAGGCAGTGCCCTAGGCTTGAATAACTATCTCCAGCCCAGGCTGGGACCTCCAGTGAGGACCCGGTGCAGACTGGAGCACAGCAGTGGAAGCAGCCCCAAAGACTGCTGAAGGAACCTCGGGCAGAGGGGCAGACCGGGAACTACCAGGAGGCCTGACACCGAGTAAAAGGAGACCCCGGAGCCCCTCCCCAGGAGCTTGCAAGGCCCAGGCAGACCCTGAGTGCAAAGACAAAGCTGAAAAGGGGCGGGGCTAACATTGGCCAGCAATAAGGAAGTCGAGAAGAAAAAGACCATCAAGAGAAACTCTGGAACACTGGACAACTTCTACACAGAGAAAATCCAGACAACAGAGGAGGGAAAACAAAAATCCAAACCTCCCCCAAAAAATGAAAGCTGGTCACAAGCTATGGAAGAGTTTAAAAATGAAATGCTGAGGAAGATGGAAGAAATCTGGCAAGAAAATAACAGTTTAAAAGGCAGAATTTCACAATTGGAAAGTGAGACAAGACAACTGAAGACCAAAAATGACCAGATTGAAAAGGAAAACCAAAACATTAGAGCCGAAAACCAAAACATTAAAGGCGAAAACCAAAACATTAAAGCCGAAAACCAGTCCTTAAAGGCTAGAATCGAACATTTAGAAACCAATGATCTCTCAAGACAACAAGAACAAATAAAACAAAGTCAAAAGACTGATAAAATAGAAGGAACCATGAAATATCTCAATGAGAGAAGTGACAGACCAAGAAAACCAGTCTAGAAGAGACAACTTGAGAATCATTGGTATTCAAGAAAAGGCAGAAATTAATAGAAACTTGGACTCCATACTTAAAGAAATTATTCAGCAAAATTGCCCTGAAGTTCTACAACAAGAGGGCAATATAGACATTGAAAGGATCCATAGAACACCCTCTACACTGGACCCAGAAAAGTCAACACCCAGAAATATAATAGCGAAATTTAAGAGCTTTCAAGTTAAAGAAAAAATCTTACAAGAAGCCAGAAAGAGACAATTCAAATATCAAGGAGCACCAATAAGGATCACACAGGATCTGGCAGCCTCCACGCTAAAAGACTGCAAGGCTTGGAATACAATATTCTGAAAGGCAAGAGAGCTGGGCCTTCAGCCACGAATCAACTACCCAGCGAAACTAACCATATACTTTCAGGGGAAAGTATGGGCATTCAACAAAATTGAAGAATTCCAAGGTTTTGCACAAAAGAGACTGGGACTAAATGGAAAGTTTGACACTCAACCACAGATATCAAGAGAAAGATGAAAAGGTAAATAAGAAACAGAGGGAAAAGAAAGAAAACTCATAGTCTTTTAAGCTTGACTCTTTAAGGGCATAAATAAGATCTAATTATCTGTATTACTAGGTGGAGAAATGCTATGTATAATTCTCTGTAGTGAACTCTATACACTATTATAATATTCACTTTTATAGCAACCAGAAGAATAATTCATAGGGAGAGGACAGGATACTAAATGGTCTAAGAAGACATGCGGGGTGGGAAAGAGGGGAGGAATAGTAGGGGACACCAAGAAAAATCCGAGTAAATAAGAAAAATAAGATATTCTATTACACACAAAGAGGGCGTCGGAAGGGGAGGGGATGAATAATATCATAAGAAGGAGAGGAAGAGAGCATAATCAAACCTTACTCTCAGTGTAATCAACCCGGAGAAGGAAGAGTAGCCTTATTATCCATCCGGATAAAAAACTCTATCTAACCCTACTGAGAAAGTCAGAAGGGATAAACCAAAGGGAGCAGGGGAGTGGGGAGGCCAAAAAAAGGAGGGGAGAAGAAGGGGGAGGGAATTCATTTGGTCTTTAAAAAAAAACAAAAAGAGGGGAACAACAAGGGAGGGGTCAGAAAGGGAAGTCAATCAAGGAAGGGGATAAGGGATACCGGCTTAAAGCAAACCACTGGTGTAAAAGAAAATAGTGTAATAAGAAGGAGTGGGTCTAGGGGAGGATACAAAAATGTCAGTGAATACACAACTAATAATTGTAACTCTGAATGTGAATGGGATGAACTCACTCATAAAACGGAAGCAAATAGCAGAGTGGATCAGAAAACAAAATCCTACTATAGGTTGTCTACAAGAAACACATATGAGGCGGGTAGACACACAAAAGTTCAAGGTTAAGGGTATGAGCAAAATCTTTTGGGCATCAAATGAGGAAAAGAAGGCAGGAGTGGCTATCATGATCTCTGACAAAGCCAAAGTAAAGATAGATATGATTAAAAAAGACAGGGAAGGTCATTACATCCTGATTAAAGGCAGTATAAACAATGAGGAAATAACACTGCTCAATATATATGCACCAAGTGGTATAGCATCCTAATTCATAAAGGAGAAATTGGCAGAGCTCAAGAAGGAAATAGATAGTAAAAGCATAATAGTGGGAGATCTAAATATTCCTCTTTCAGATCTAGATAAATCAAACCAAAAAATAAATAAGAAAGAGGTAAGAGAGATGAATGAAGTCCTAGAAAAATTAGATTTAATTGATATGTGGAGAAAAAAAAATAGGGACAAAAAGGAATACACCTTCTTTTCAGCTGCACATGGTAAATTTACAAAGATTGACCATGTAATAGGGCATAGAATCATGGCAAACAAATGCAAAAGAGCAGATATAATAAATGTAACCTTCTCAGATCATAATGCGATAAAAATAATAATCAGTAAGGGCACCTGGACAGGCAAGTCAAAAACCAATTGGAAATTAAACAATATGATTCTCCAAAACCAAATTGTCAAAGAAGAAATCATAGAAACAATCAACAATTTCATTGAAGAGAATGACAATGATGAGACATCCTACCAAACTTTGTGGGATGCAGCCAAGGCAGTAGTCAGGGGGAAATTTATATCCTTGAGTGCATATATTAACAAATTAAGGAGGGCAGAGATTAATGAATTGGGCGTGCAATTCAAAAAATTAGAAAGCGAACAAATAAAAAACCCCCAGATGAAAACTAAATTAGAAATACTAAAAATTAAGGGAGAAAATAATAAAATTGAAAGTAAAAGAACTATTGAATTAATAAATAAGACTAGAAGCTGGTATTTTGAAAAAATAGATAAAATAGACAAAGTACTAGTCAATCTAATAAGAAAAAGGAAAGAAGAAAACCAAATTGACAGTATTAGAGATGAAAAGGGAGACCTCACCTATAATGAAGGGGAAATTAAGGCAATCATTAAGAACTATTTCACCCAATTATATGGCAACAAATATAATAATTTAGGAGATATGGATGAATATTTACAAAAATATAAATTGCCTAGATTAACAGCAGAAGAAATAGAATACCTAAATAATCCCATATAAGAAATAGAAATTGAACAAGCCATTAAAGAACTCCCTAAGAAAAAATCACCAGGACCTGATGGATTCACAAGTGAATTCTATCAGACATTCAAAAAGCAACTAATCCCAATACTATACAAATTATTTGATATGATAAGCAAAGAAGGAGTCCTACCAAATTCCTTTTATGACACAAATATGGTACTGATTCCAAAGCCAGGTAGACCAAAAACAGAAAAAGAAAACTATAGACCAATCTCCCTAATGAACATAGAGGCAAAAATCTTAAATAGAATATTAGCAAAGAGACTCCAGCAAGTAATTAAGAAGGTCATCCACCATGATCAGGTGGGATTTATACCAGGAATGCAAAGATGGTTCAACATTAGGAAAACCATCCACATAATTGACCATATCAACAGTCTAACAAACAAAAATCACATGATTATCTCAATAGATGCTGAAAAAGCCTTTGACAAAATACAGCATCCATTCCTATTGAAAACACTGAAAAGTATAGGAATAGAAGGACCTTTCCTAAAAATAATAAACAATATATACCTAAAACCATCAACAAGCATTATATGCAATGGGGATAAATTAGAAGCCTTCCCAATAAGATCAGGAGTGAAACAAGGATGCCCATTATCACCTCTATTATTCAACATAGTACTAGAAACACTAGCAATAGAAATTAGAGAAGAAAAAGAAATCGAAGGTATCAAAATAGGCAATGAGGAGACTAAGCTATCACTCTTTGCAGATGATATGATGGTATACTTAAAAAATCCTAGAGAATCAACTAAGAGGCTGGTAGAAATAATCAATAACTTTAGCAAAGTTGCAGGATACAAAATAAATGCACATAAATCATCAGCATTTCTATACATTTCCAACACATTAGAACAGCAAGAGGTAGAAAGAGAAACACCATTTAAAATCACCCTACACAATATGGGAATCAATCTACCAAAACAAAAACAGGAATTATATGAAAACAACTATAAAACACTTTCCAAACAAATAAAACTGGACCTCAACAATTGGAAAGCCATTAACTTTTCATGGGTAGGATGAGCTAACATAATAAAAATGAACATCCTACCCAAATTAATTTACCTATTTAGAGCCAGACCTATCAAATTACCAAAAAACTTCTTTACTGAATTAGGAAAAACTACAACAAATTTCATTTGGAATAACAAAAGATCAAGAATATCAAAGGAAATAATGAAAAAAAAAATGTGAAGGAAGGGGGCCTAGCAGTACCAGGTATCAAACTATACTATAAAGCAGCAGTCATTAAATCAATATGATACTGGCTAAGAGATAGAAGGGAGGATCAGTGGAATAGACTTGGGGTTAATGATGTCAGCAAGACAGTGTATGATAAACCCAAAGAGCCCAACTTTTGGGACATGAATACACTATTTGACAAAAACTGCTGGGAAATTTGGAAAACAATATGGGAGGGATTAGGTTTAGATCAACATCTCACACCCTACACCAAGATAAATTCA
>NW_025341322.1:0-1581 GCF_016433145.1 Gracilinanus agilis | reverse complement strand
TGGGGGATGGAAAATGGATTAAACCGCCAAGGAATTCTCTGAGCCAAACCACACAGGGCTTGGACTTATCCAAGAGTCTTGCTTTGCTTCTATCCTGGAACTCCCAGCTTTGCAGTTCCCCCTCTACCCCCACCCCACCCACCATGATATTCACTACCTCCTCATTGTTAAGGGGGAACAGAGAGGAAATAAAGGAAGGAAAATTAAGGGAAGGAAGGAAGGAAGGAAGAAAAAAAGAAAAGGAAGGAAGAAAAAAAGAAAAGGAAGGAAGAAAAAGAATGAGAAAATCTGTTGTTCTCTGCATTAGACTTTCCCCTGCTCTGCAGCCTGGACCTCCTAATTTCCAATGCCCTCAGTACACAAACTCCCTGCCTGCCAGTCCCCTTACTTTCCCATCAATCCCCTACCCCCAAAGCAGGCTACTTGTTATTTTAAGGATGTGGGGAACGTGAACTCCTGGGGGTTTGGGGGAGATGTAACAAGCTCTGGTATTAAGAGTTTTCTCCTGTAATTGAGGACCATTTATCTAAGTGAGTTTACATTATTGGAGATTAGGCAAAATGATTGTCCCAGCTCCTCACTGAGTCCTGGAGAGAAGAGGGTGAGGGCCTGGGGCAAAGGTCTCACCATAGTGAATAGAACAATGACTCTGGCAGCAGCTCTAGAGCATGCAGGCAACCAATGGATTTCCAGTTTGCTGAGAAGCCCAAAGGAATTCCCAGATCCAGAGTTATTACAGAAAAGATTCTGACACAGACTGCACAAAGAAGTTTCCACTAACTGCCCCAGGCCCATATGCTATTCGGAGGGCGCCATTTGTATTCTATTGGATATTTCACTGGTTTTTCAATGGCAGCTAGGTGGCATAAATCAGAGTTCTAGACTTGGAGTGAGGAACATCTCCTTTCAAATCCCACCTCAGACACCAGCTTTGCAAGCCTAGGCAAGTCATTTAACGACTCTGTGCCTCAGTTTCCTCATCTACAAAGTGAGGGGATTATACTTGATAGCCTTTTAAATTCTCTTTAAGCCCTAAATCTATGCTTCTACAATCATGTATAGGCTATTTTCCCCCAATAGAACATCAGCTCCATGACTGCAAGGACTTTTTCAGTTTTGTCCACATCTTCGGCATAAACCACAGACTATGGCATGTAAAAGACACTTACTGTTTGTCAATTTATTAATTAATTAGTCTCATTAATGTGGATACTAATTCATATAAGGACAACTAGCTGGTGCAAAGGATAGAGCACCAGATCTGAAGTTAAGAAGATTCATTTTCTTGAATTCAAATCTGTTCTCAAACATTTATTAGCTGTGTGACCCTGGGCAAGTCATTTCACCCTGTTTGCCTCAGTTTCCTCATCTGGAAAATGAGATAGAGAAGAAAATGGCCAACCACTCCAAGATTTTTGGTAAGAAAACCCCAGTTGGTATCACAAAGAGTAAGACAGGTCTGAAACAACTCACCCGCAAAAAATGTGGATACTCCCTCCAGTGGTGCAGATCATAACCCCTTCTTGACTTCTTAGCCTTTATGGTCTTGTTCATAAGTTCATGTAAATCCAGCAAAGGAAA
>NW_025341321.1:0-1616 GCF_016433145.1 Gracilinanus agilis | reverse complement strand
TATGTATATATATAAATATATATATTCAAAATATATTTAAATATACAATATATGCTTACATGTTATGCTATATTATTCTATTTATATTTTATGTTGTCATTGAGGGAATTTGTTTTCATTGATTCATATAATATGAGAAAGTCCTTTTTTCTTTTCTTTTTTTCTATTGGATAAGGAACCTACTAAAGAAAAAATAGATTCCTATTGATTGAAAAACTCAGAGAATTTGGGGAGTGCTATGGATGTAGAACACTGAATATACTTCTCAGATGAGGTCATCATATTATTAGTTTTTCTGGACTGTTTTGCTTTATTGAAATAGACCTCTCACAAAGTAAGACTCATCTATAAATATTTATAATGAAGAAAAAACACCTAAATAAATCTTTTAAATTCAAGTAATTTTTAAAAATTACATGAAAAAAGGGAGTAAGAGGCAGTGTGCAGGAGTGGGAAATTGAATTTGGGGATGGAGGAGCTAGTTTGGAATCCTCTTCAAGCTTAAATAAATCTCTTATCCTTCCAGGGTGTCAATTTCTTAATCTTAAAATGAAGACTTGATAAGATGAGGACTATAATCTCGTTCAATTTTAAATATATGGTTTTATCACCATCTGATCTAATAAGTCGCTTAATTTGTCTGTGCCTTAATTTCCCTCATTTTTAGAAAGAGTATAACAATAACTGTTCTAGCCACATAATGGGTAATAGTGAGAAAGAAGCTTGTAAGTACTATAGAAATAGGATGTTCTATTATTATTTGAAGGAAATGTCCCATCTTCCCAAAGCAAAACTCTAACTCCCTGCAGCCCCAGCCCCAATCTGTCTCAACCCCTAGAAAGCACATTTCACAACATGATTTAACCACCCTATTATTTAATAAAACTGTCAGAACATCTGATTTGTGCAATGTACACAGCTTCCTTGTTTTGTTTTGTTTTGTTTTTTGATCCCCTCCTTCACAGATTCAATAAAGCCTAGTATTCAGCCTGAAGTTGTTACCAGCAGACAGGAGAGTGACAGGAAGCATCAATTACCAGGAAGATGATGAGGCCAATCTACCCAGAGAGTGCATAAAAGATGAGGTACCACCTGGAAGGAGGGCATCATGGGGAGCCAGCCCAGGAATGCACCTTGAAAAGGGTCAGCCTTCGTGAATATAGACTAATATGACTGTTCCTGGTGATCTCTACTGATCTGAGTAGAATATTCTGGCAGAAGGTGGAGGGGAGTTGGGAGTTGGAGGAGAGGTGCATTGGTATCACTGATTACAAAAATTTCCCTGATCTCCTCAGCCAATACCAAACTTTCCCATGAGGCTTTACATAGGGATTTCGATATCTCTTACTTAAATTATGTTCAAGGATCTGCCCATAGTAGATGCTAAATAAATAACTCTTGAGTTACAAATAAATGGTGGTAGCCACTTGCTAGATCCAGACCCTTTTGCTAGTCAGATGTAAAGAGCTAGATAACCCAGGACTTAGCCAACAGGGATAATGACAACCCCTCACTACTCCAGTATTTCAAAGGATTCATAATCTCAGAAAGACCTTTAACAAACTGACACTTAAATTCATGCCCCAGCACACTGTTATCATTAGAAGGAAGGAAGG
>NW_025341320.1:0-9895 GCF_016433145.1 Gracilinanus agilis | reverse complement strand
TTTTAGTATTTCTAATTTAGTTTTCATCTGGGGATTTTTAATTTGCTTGGTTTCTAATTTTTTGAGTTGCATGCCCAATTCATTAATCTCTGCCCTCCTTAATTTGTTAATATATGCACTCAAGTATATAAATTTCCCCCTGAGTACTGCCTTGGCTGCATCCCACAGAGTTTGTTACGAAGTCTCATCATTGTCATTCTCTTCAGTGAAATTGTTGATTGTTTTTATGATTTCTTCTTTTACTAGCTAGTTTTGGAGAATCATATTATTTAATTTCCAATTAGTTTTTGATTTGCCTCTCCAGGTGCCATTACTGATTATTATTTTTATTGCATTATGATCTGAGAAGGTTACATTTATTATTTCTGCTCTTTTGCATTTGTTTGCAATGTTTCTATGCCCCATTACATCATCAATCTTTGTGAATGTACCATGTGCAGCTGAAAAGAAGGTGTATTCCTTTTTGTCCCTATTTATTTTTCTCTACATATCGATTAAATCTAATTTTTCTAGGACTTCATTCACCTCTCTTACCTCTTTCTTATTTATTTTTTGGTTTCATTTATCTAGATCTGAAAGAGGAATATTTAGATCTCCCACTAGTATGGTTTTACTATCTATTTCCTTCTTGAGCTCTGCCAGTTTTTCCTTTATGAATTTGGATGCTATGCCACTTGGTGCATACATATTGAACAGTGTTATTTCTTCATTGTTTATACTGCCTTTAATCAGGATGTAATGACCTTCCCTGTCTTTTTTAAGCTTATCAATTTTTACTTTGGCTTTGTCAGAAATCATAATAGCCACTCCTGCCTTCTTTTTCTTATTTGATGCCGAAAAGATATTGCTCAAGCCCTTAACCTTAAAATTGTGTATGTCCACCCACCTCATATGTGTTTCTTGTAGAAAACATATGGTAGGATTTTGATTTCTAGTCCACTTTGCTATTTGCTTCCGTTTTATGAGCAAGTTCATCCCATTCACATTCAGTTATAATTATCAGTTGTGCATTTGCTGACATTTTCATATCCTCCCCTATTCCTACCCCTTCTTCTTAGACTATTTCCTTTTAAACCAGTGGTTTGCTTTAAGCAGGTATCCCTTATCTCCTCTCTTGATTACCTTCCCTTTCTACCCCTTCCCTTGTCATTCCCCTCTTTTTATTTCTAAAGGTCTATTGAATTCCCTTCCCCTTCTTCTCCCCTCCCTTTTTTGACCTCCCCACTCCCCTGCTCCCCTTGGTTTATCCCTTCTGACTTTCTGAGTAGGGTTAGATAGAGTTTTATATCCCAATGAATAATAAAGCTACTCTTCCCTCTCCGGATTGATTACACTGAGAGTAAGGTTTAAATATTACCTCTTAATGCCCTCTTCCTCTCCTTCTTATAATAGCATTTGTCCCCTCCCCTTCTCATGCCCTCTTTGTGTGTAATAGAATATCCTATTTTTCTTATTCTCTCAAGTTTCTTTTGGTGTCCCCTACTATTCATCCCCCTCTTTACCACTCCCCATATCATCTTAGACCATTTAGTATTCCACCCTCTCCTTATGAATTATTCTTCTGATTACTATAATAGTGAATACAATAATAGTGAATAGAGTTCACTACAGAGAACTATACATAGCATTTCTCCACATAGGAATACAGATAATTAGATCTTACTTAGGCCCTTAAAAAGGCAAATTTAAAAATTATGAGTTTTCTTTCTTTTCCCTCTGTTTCTTATTTACCTTTTCATGTTTCTCTTGATTTTTGTGGTTGGATATCAAACTTTCCATTGAGTCCTGGTCTTTTCTGTGCAAATACTTGGAAATTTTCTATCTTTTTGAATGCCCATACTTTCCCCTGGAAGTGTATAGTCAATTTTGATGGGTAGTTGATCTTTTGTTGAAGGTCCAGCTCTCTTTCCTTTCTGAATATCATATTCCAAGCCTTGAGGTCTTTTAGCATGGAGGCTGCCAGATCTTGTGTGATCCAGATTGGTGCTCCTTGATATTTGAATTGTCTCATCCTGGCTTCTTGTAAGATTTTTTTCTTTTATTTGAAAGCTCTTGAATTTGGCTATTATATTCCTGGGCATTGTCTTTTTTGGATCTGGTGTAGAGGGTGATCTATGGATCCTTTCAATGTCTATATTGCCCTCTTGTTGTAGAACTTCAGGGAAATTTTGCTGAATAATTTCTTTTAGTATGGAGTACAAAGTTCTATTAATTTCCGCTTTTTTAGGGAGACCAGTGATTTTCAAATTATCTCTTCTAGACCGGTTTTCTTGGTCTGTCACTTTCTCATTGAGATATTTTATGTTTCCTTCTATTTTATCAGTCTTTTCACTTTATTTTATTTGTTTTTGTTGTCTTTAGAGATCATTAGCTTCTAATTGCTCAATTCTAGCCTTTAGGCACTGGTTTTCAGCTATGATCTTTTGGTTTTCCTTTTCAATGTGGTTATTTCTGTTGTTCAATTTGCTTATCAGTTCATTTGATTTCTGAGCCTCAGTTTCCAATTGCAAAATTCTACCTATTAAACTGCTATTTTCTTGCCTGATTTCCTCTTGAGCTATTTCCCATTTCTCTAGCCAAATCTTTTCCAACTTTCTTGTCATCTCAGATTTGAACTCTTCAAGAGCTCGTGACGAGTTTTCATTATTTTGGGAGGGTCCAGATGTGATTGCTTATTTTTTCTCCTCTTCTCTTTGCTCGGTTGTCTGGATTTTCTCTGCGTAAAAGTTGTCGATTGTTAAAGATTTTTTCTTCTTGTTGTTAACCATTCTCTTTTGGCCTTCCTGATTCTGGGTTGCCATTGTTAGCCCAGCCTGTTCTCAGCTTTATCCTCAAGCTCAGGGTCTGTCTGTGCTCTTTAGGCTCCTCAGGTCTCAGGTGGTTGTTCTCAAGTTCAAGCCCCCTGGTGGACCCCCTTGCTTGATCCTCTGCCTTAGGTTTCTTTACAGGTCCCAGGGCTCTGCTTCCACAGTTGTATACCCGTCTGCACTGGTTCCCCACTCAGGGTTTCAAAGCCTTCGCTCTCGCCTGCGCCAGTCTCTACCTGTGCCTGCTTTCTGTTTCCACACTCAAAGTCAGTGTGCGTTCTTTAGCATTTTGGGTTCCTAAGGCTTGCTGGTCTCAGGAACAGGCCCTGGAGCTACCAGTGACTCAATGGTTGCCCTAAACTTGCTCTATTTCTTTTGAGCTGGCTTTGGTGTTGTAGGTGGTGTGTGTGTGTGTGTGTGTGTGTGGGGTGGTTGCTCAGCCTGCGATTTAGTGAGAGCTATTTCACCCCTTTATAGCATGTAAATGCCCCATTTCCATGTACCTTCCACGGTGCCCTGTTGTGGGGTCCCTCCATTCGTCTGGATATGTTTTTTATGTCCCCTTGAGGAGTCCTGTTTGTTTCGGTTATGGGAGGTTAAGCTCTGCTTTTTACTCTGCCGCCATTTTAACCCGGAAGTCCTCAGAGGAGGAATTTTGAAGGGAGGTTTAAAAAGATAAACTAGAAGAAAGTAATACAAGATAAAACAAATAAATGGCAAAGAATATATTCTAGAAATTATAAGGTAATTGAGAGAAAGAAGATGGATAGATATATGGATTGATGGATTGATGGATTGATGGATGGTTGGAAGGAAGAATGGAAGGAAGAATGGAAGGAAGGCAGGAAGGAGAGATGGATAGATGTACAGAAGTACTTATTTAATTAATACAACATCCATTTTAAGCTAGTAATAAATTTCACAGTATCTAATGAAAGTTGAATATCTTCCAATGGACTTAGTGACTACAAGTAATATCAATAAAGAATTTATTTTAAAATATCACCTCTTAGGGTCTGCATGCTGTAAGTTAAGATCATGGAGTAAATACAGATCTGGTCCCCCATTCCCTCCGAAGAGAGCATAAATCACCTTAAAACAAAGAAAAACAGGAGGAACACCTCTCACTTTTAGGTAAATGATTCTATATTATCCTAATTTTCTCATTATTTATTCTAGTTATATAAAATAATTATTTAGTTGTTTGATTGGCATGACACTAAGTAAATTAATTTAGGTAGAATTGACATTTTATTATATTAACTCAGCCTACCCTTGAGAAATTAATATTTTCCAATTGTTAAGACCTGCCTTTATTGGCATGAAAAGTATTTGTACTTCAGTTCATATAATTCCTGAGTTTGTCTTGGAAAGTATATTCCCAAGTATTTTATATTATTTAGAATCATTTTATTTTTTATTTTTTTAAACCCTTAACTTCTGTGTATTGGCTCCTTAGTGGAAGAGTGGTGAGGGTGGGCAATGGGGGGATCAAGTGACTTGCCCAGGGTCACACAGCTGGGAAGTGGCTGAGGCCATATTTGAACCTAGGACCTCCCATCTCTAGGCCTGACTCTCAATCCACTGAGCCACCCAGCTGCCCCTATGTAGAATCATTTTAAATGGAATTTCTTTCTCTTGCTGCAGGACTTCATTGGAAATATATAGAAGTACTGATGATTTGTGTAGACTTATTTTATATCCCGCAGTTTTGTGAAAGTTTCTAATTATTTCAAGTAGTGTTTTTCAGTGATATGCTAGGATTCTCTAAGTATGTAATCATAAAATTTGCAAAGAGTGATAGTTTAGTTTCCTCATTGTATAATTTAAGTCCTTCAGTTTATTTTTCTTCTCAATACTAAATCTAGCATTACTACTATTAAATAGTAACAATGATAATGGGCATCCTTGCTTAACCCCACATGTTGTTGAAAAAATTTCCAACATCTTCATTGCAGATCATACTTTCTGATTGTTTTATTCAGCCACTACATATCATTTTAAGAAAAGGCCTATTTATTCATGTGCTTTCTACTTTTTTTTTTCTTAAACTCTTATCTGTCTTAGAATTAATACTGAGTATTGGTTCCAAGACAGAAGAATGGTAAGGAGTAGGCAGTGAGGGTAAGTGACTTGTCCAGGATCTCATATCTGGGAAGGGTCTGAAGCCAGATTTGAACCTATGACCTCCCTTCTCTAGACCTGGCTCTCAATCAACTGAGTCACCCAGTTGACCCCAACCCTTTCTACTAGTTTTAATAGGAATGGGAGTTGTATTTTTTTGGAGACTTTTTCTATATTTATTTCAATGATCACGTGATTTCTTTTATTTTGGTTATGGATATTGTCAGTTATGCTGATGGTTTTCCTAATATTAAGTTAGCCTTACATTCCTGATAGAATCCCACCTGTTCATGGTGAACAATGTTATTGTTGTCTTTATGTAAGTATATTATTTAAGATTTTTGCAATGATATGCATTAAGGAAATTGGTCTATAATTTTCTTTCTCTGCTTTTGCTCTTCCTTACTTAAGAATCAGAACCATATTGGTTTCATGAAAAGAATTTAGTAAGCCTTCTTCTTTGCCTTTTTGCCAAAGGTTTCATAGTTTTAGCACTAATTGTTCTTTAAATAGTTGAAAGAATTCACTTGTGAATCCATCTGAACCTGGGGATTTTTTCTTAAGTTGTTATTTGATGGCTTGTTCAATTTCTTTTTCTGAAAGGGATTATTTAAGAATATAGGTTTTAATTGTAGATTTAACTTTTCTTTAGTTACATATCCTATTTAATGATTGGCTGTTTTTTCTATTTTATTGATATAAGCATTCAGAGATATAAATTTTCCCCTAAATGCTGTTTTAGTTTTATCTCATGAGTTTGACATGATAACTCCTCATTGGCATTTTCTTTAATTAAATTATTGATTTTCTATAATTTGTTCTTGACCTATCCCCCAGTTTAAAAATACATAACTTAATTTCCAATTAATTTTTCAATTTTATTTCTAGAGTCACTTCTTGAACATAATTTTATTTCATGATGCTCTGAAAAGGATGCATTTATTGTTTTTGCCTTCCTGCATTTGGTTTTTTATGCCCTACTACATGGTCAGTTTTTGTATGGAGACCATGAATTGCTAAAAATAATATTTTTTCCTTTTTAACACCATTCATTTTTCCAAGCGATCTTTTAAATTTAACTCTCCTAAAATTTCATTCATTTCTTTTACTTTATTCTTAATTTTTTATTTAATTATTGCTCATATTTATCAAATTCTGAGAGGGGAAGTTTAAGGTCCCATACTAGTATATAACTATTTCATTCACATTCAAACATTAGAGGGCCATACAATTTGGTGCAGATATCTTTAGTATTGATATTACTTCATTGTCCATAATTACTATTATTAAGATGCAATTTCCTTCCTTATCTCATTTCACTAGATCTATCTTTGCTTTACTTTTGAGGTCATGCTTACTACTTCTGCTTTTTTAATTTCAATTGAAGCATTCTTCTCTTTCCTTCTACCTTTACTCTTGTGTAACTCCCTACATCACATATGTTTCTTGTAAACAACATATCATAGGATGCTGGTTTTTAATCCACTCTGTTTCTACTTACATTTTGTAGATGAATTCATACCATTGACATTCACAGTTATGATTATCCTCTGTGTATTCCCCTCCATCTTATTTTAGCCTTTTTTATCCCACTCTTTCTTCTTTCACTTTGTCCTTCCTCACAAGAGCTTTAGTTTTAATTATCTTCCCAATTCCCCTTTCCTTATATAACTCCCCTCTGCAGCCCACCCTCATCTTATTTCCCTATTTGTATGGTTGTTATTCTCTCCTTGAGCCAGTTCTGATGAAAGAAAATGTTCAAGCATTGCTTGTCACATCCAGTCATTCTCCCTGGCAGTGTAATAGTTATTTTTATGTCTTTTTAAATTATATAATTTAACCCATTTTATCTCTCTCTTCCTTTTCCTCTCAGTGCAAAACACTTTCACCTCAATGTTATTGGATTTTTTTGTATATCATGTCATCCTAAACCATTTACTCCCACAACCTTCTTCTAATTGCTCTAATAATCATAAAAATTTGGAGTTACAAATATCATCTTTTCATGTAGGAATATAAACAGTTTGGACTTACTGAATCCCTCATATTTTCTTCCTTATTTACCTGTCTATTCTTTTATTGGGTCTTGTATTTGGACATCAAATTTTCTATTTAGATTTGGTCTTTTCAACAGGAATGCTTGCCAATCTCCTATTTTATTAAATAACCATTTCCCCCCTCAAATAACATACACACTTTTGCAGGGTCCATGATTTGGGTTGTAAACCTAAATATTTAGACTTCCAAAATATCATATTCCAAGTCTTCCAATCCTTTAGTGTAAATGCTGCTAAGTCCTTTGTACTCATGTGAATCCACAGTATTTGAATTGTCTCTTTCTGGTCTCTTGCATTATTTTCTACTTGGCTTCAGTTCTTGAATTTAACTATAATATTCTTGGGAGCTTTAATTTGGTGATTCATTTCAGTAGAAAATCAGTGAATTCTTTTGATTTCTATTTGACCATCTTTCTCAAGAATACCAGTTCAGTTTTCTTTGATAATTTCCTGTAATATGATGTCTTGACTTTTTCTTAATATGCCTTTCAACTGCTTTAATAATTTTAAATTGTCTCTCCTAAGTTTATTTTCCATGCCAGTAGTTTTTTTCATTCATATATTTGACTTTTCTCCTAATTCGTTCTTTTGATTTTGTTTTGTTGTTTCTTGATGTTTCATGAGGCCATTAACTTCTATTTGCCCAATTCAAATTTTTAAGAAATTATTTTATTCCTTGAGCTTTTGAGAGTCCTTTAACTTTTGGCCATTTCTACTTTTTCCTTTAAATTTTATTTTTTATTTGTTAGAAAAATTTTCCATGGTTACATGATTCATGTTCTTTCTCTCCCTTTCCCCTTTATAACCCCACCCCCCATAGCCAAAGCATATTTCCAATGGGTTTTACATGTGTCATTGATCAAGACCTATTTCCATATCATTAATAGTGGCACTGGGGAGATTGTTTAGAGTCTACATCCAAAATCAAAACCACATCAACACATGGGTTCAAGCAGTTGTTTTTCCGTTCTGATTTTTTTTAAAAAAAACTCTTATCTTCATTAAATTTAAAATACTTTTTATATTTGACCAATTTTCTTTTAAGCTGTTTTCTTCTCATTACTTTCACTTCTCTTCTCCATTTTTCTTCTGCCTCTCTTTATTAATTTTTGAATTCTTTTTTGAGTTCTTCCAGTGCCTGAGAGCAATACCCATTTTTCTTTGAAGTAGTAAGTGTATTTTCTTTGATCTCACTGTCCGTTTCTGAATGTGTGCCTTGTTCTTTGTTTCTACCATAATTTTCTATGGCTAGGTTTTTTTTTCTTTGTTTGTTTGTTTGTTTGTTTGTTTGTTTGTTTGTTTATTCTGTCTGCTCATCTTCCCAGGCTTTTTTTTTTACTTTTACTTTTATCTCAAAGGTAGGCTCTATTCTTAAGGTAGAGAGATACTCTTTTAAACTTCAGCTTTATCTTGCTGCTACCTTTAGTGCTAGTTTTGTGTTTCTACAATTTAAGTTCTTTTAAGGTGGCTTGATGACTTTAGGTTGTGAGCTCTGAAAGCCACCTTTCAGTGCTGATTCAGTTTCCTCTAGGGACTGCTGATGGTTTGCAGGACTCAGAAGATGGTAAGCTACCTTGTGCTGGGACTCAGGGCTTCAGCACAAGTCTGGGCAGGGTCTCTGTCCTACAGTCCTGGCTTATACAGGCCAGGTGCTATGTAAACTCTCTTGACCTGGGCTTGGGGCCTCATTGCAAGTAGGGGCAGGACTCTGGGCCTCCCCTTTGGCTAGCACCAGTGATGTGAATTTTAGACAACCTTGATCAATATTGTTCTGGTGTTGGAGTCTTCACTGCCACTTTGGGGAGAGACTAAGTACCATGCTCTAGGCTTACTCAAGTCCAGTGCACTGTGTACTCATTTATAATAGAGATTGTGGCCTCACTACCACCAGAATTCTATGCTTCCACTTGGGCTTCAGTGAGTCAGTCCTGCAGGTTCTCTGGTGCTAGGATTTGGGACCTCACAGCAGATGAGGCTTGGAACTTCAAGGGGTGGGCCTGAGGTTCTCTTTTATTGGTTTAGGTAGTTTTGGAATCTTGAAGTTCCCTTGGGTCTAGGTTTAGAACCTGGAGCAGTAAGTGGGTGATGGTTGGCTTTTAGTTCTAGGTGTGACTACACTATGGGCTCTATTTCCTAATAACTCCAGTGAAAAATACCCTCTCCACATACCTTCTCAGTTGTTTTCTGAAGGAAAGTTCCTGCATTCCATCCCCTTATTGTTCTGTCACTCCAGTATTTATTTCAAGGAGATATTTTAAGTTTGTTTTTGAGTGGAATGGAGTGGTTCCAGCTTTCAATGTTTCTACTCATTCATCTTGGCTCTGCTCTCTTCAGGAAGATATTTTTTCTTATATTAAAATAAAATTAATCAATTTTCCCATAAAACTAGATTCTATATTTATTCATTTTTTAACTTCCTAATTTATTAGTCTTACTTTTATTTTTCAGGGTTTTCATTTTGATCTTCATTTTGGCTTTTTAAATTTGTTCTTTTTCTATGTTTTTTTAATTGTATGCTAAATTTCCTGACCAATTCTTTATTTTACTGATTTAAGCATTTAGAAGTATCAATTTTATCCCTAATGATGCTTTGGAAACCCCATAAAAATTTGAATATTGTTTTATTGTCTCATTCTTTTTAATGAAATGATATCTATGATTTGTTCTTTGATCATATCCTCTCATTCTTTAGGATTAAATTATTTAGTTCCCCATATTTTTTCATCTATGTTTACATTACCTCTTCTTGGATATAATTTTAATTTTATTATTGCCTGAGAGTATACATTTAACATTTCTATTTTCTGCAGGTGTATGTGAGGTATTTATACCCTAATTCATTGTCCATTTTTGTGAAGATGCCATGTACATCTGAGAAAATTATTATATATATATATATATACATAT